>NC_057797.1:415636394-415654954 GCF_018294505.1 Triticum aestivum | reverse complement strand
AAACAGTAATGCCGGTGGAGCGGGGGAGGGTGCGCGGGATGCGGGGGGTCGGCGGCGGCGGTTGAGTAGGGGAGGGGTGCGGGGGGTCAGCGGCGGCGATTGAGTAGGGGAATCGAGGGTGCGGGGGGTCGGCGGCGGCGGCCGATGGACCGGGGGGTGCTCGGCGGCGAGGGGGACCCGATCTGGCGAGGTGGGATAGTGATCGAGATGGAGGGGGATCGAGATCGAGTGTCCATGAAATTTAAAAATATTCATGATAGTTCAAAAAGTGCCCATGAAATACAATCGAGAAATGAAGGCTACGATTTAAATACAATCGATCTTAGCTAGCTATCTGTTCACAATCTTCTTGCCCTTCTTTTTCGCAAATGGAGTTCTTCTGTGGAACGGACGTCCTTTAGGTAGGGTGGTCCTGCTTCTTCTTGTGGTGTATGCTGCTACTTCATCATCGTCGTCATGTTCGATCCTCGGGTCGCCGTACTTGTCGAAGTCTTGCACATTGGCTGCTCCATCCATTCCGATGATCTTCCTTTTGCCTCTCCTCACGACAACACGACTGGGCTTTGACGGGTCAGTAATGAAGAAGCATTGGTCCACTTGGGAAGCCAGTACCCATGGCTCATTTTTCGCGGTGACGTTTGCGCCCGTGATCTTGGATTTGGCTTCGGGTATAACCATGGTGGTGAAATACCGGTCTTCTTTTAGGACGCTCTTGGCCCATCTGACACGGAACATCGGGACCTTCTCTCCAGCGTAGCTCAGCTCCCAGATCTCCTCGATCCTTCCGTAGTATCTGTCCTTGTCGTTACCGGTGTAGGATTCCATCGTTACCCCGGAGTTCTGATAACCATCGCTCTTCATGTCCTTGGCCTCGGTGTAGAATGTGTAGCCGTTGATATCGTACGCCTCATAGGTCATTAGGTTGTGCTCGGCGCCCTGTGACAAGGCGAATATGAGTTGTTCTTCCGCGGAAGAATCCTCATGTAAAGGGTACGACAGAAGCTTCTGCTTGAACCAACGCGTGAAACATGAGTTGTGCTCTTTGAGTATATCTCCGTCCGTCCTGTATTGGCCTCGGTCATTGTACGTCTTCTTAATAAAGGTTTTGTGCTCTACCGCCCAAGGATCGACCACGTCTATGTGTTGTAGCGCGACTAGGTTTGCTCTTTCAAAGTCGGCGAGTCGACCCTCGAAGTCGACATGCATTTCGCGGCGACCCTCACGGTGACCCCATCCAGCGAGCCTGCCGAGGTGCCTGTTGACGGGCAGACCAATGGGGTTCTCGATGCCTAAATAATTTGTGCAGTAGGAGATGCACTCTTCGGTCAGAAAGCCCCTGGCTATGCTTCCCTCTGGACGTGACATGTTGCGAACATATCCTTTGATGACACGATTCATCCTTTCGAACGGCATCATGCTGTGCAGGAACGTCGGCCCGAGTTGGATGATATCATCCATGATATGGACCAGCAGATGCACCATAACGTCGAAGAATGCGGGCGGGAAGTACATCTCAAACTCGCATAGTATCACCACGATCTCTTCTGGTAGCCTTCTGAGTTGCCTCACACGAACAGACTTCCGAGAGATGACGTCGAAAAAGTTGCATAGGCCAAATAGGGTTTCACGGACGTGCGCGTCCATGATCTCACGGATTGCAACTGGAAGTATCTGCATCATCAGCACGTGACAGTCGTGAGACTTCATCCCGCTGAACTTCAGCTTCGCTGGGTCTAGGTATCTGCTTATCTTCCCCGCGTAACCGTAAGGAAGTTTTACTCCTACGAGGCAGGTGAAAAACTGCTCGATCTCCTCCTGACTTAGAGTGAAGCACGCGGGAGGGTAGTCATTTCCGGTCTTCTTGGCCTTTTTGCCTTTGCGACGACTTTCCGTGTCCTGCTTCGCCTCATCATCATCATCATCATCATCATCATATATAGCGTGAAGCTCTTGCCTGATGCCCATTGATTTCAAGTCTGCCCTTGCTTTCGGCCCATCTTTGGTCCTCTCTGGCATGTTGAGCAGGGTACCAAGCAGACTCTCGCACACGTTCTTCGTGATATGCATGACATCAAGGCTGTGAGGCACACGGTGGATCTTCCAGTACGGCTAGTCCCAGAAAACAGACCTCGTTTTCCATACCTTTAGCAGCGGCTCTGGCGCCTTTCGCTTCTTTCCTGGCTCTGGCGCCTTTTGCTTCTTTCCTGGCAGTGGGCAGTCTTTCCAATTTTTCAACAGCTCGTCTATTTCCTCGCCGCTCCTCGTACGTGGGCGTCCTCGGGGTTCGGTTTCACCATCGAACAGATCCTTGCGTTTTCTCCACGGGTCATCGTCGCGAAGCCACCTTCGATGTCCAATGAACCCGGTTTTCAAAGACCCAGGATCTCTATCTAGCTGGCGATACATTGTGTCATCCATGCACCTGACGCATCCAGAAAATTGTGGACCACCTGCCCCGCGACATATCCGTAACCGAGATAGTCGTGCACCGTCGTGAGCAGCACGGCTCTCATAGGAAAATATTCTTTCTCTGCAGCGTCCCACGTATTGGCTGGCGTTTTCCACAGTGTGTCAAGCTCCTCTTTCAGCAGCCCCAGATACAGATTGATGTCGTTCCCTGGTTGTTTCGGTCCTTCAATTAGCATACTCATGTGAATGTACTTCCTCTTCATGCACAACCAGGGGGGAAGGTTGTACATCCACACAAACACAGGCCAGGTGCTATGTGTGCTTCTCTGGCTGCGAAACGGATTGACTCCATCGGTGCTCGCGCCCAACACGATGTTCCTTGGATCGTTCCCAAATTCTGGGTCTTCGAAGTTCAACGCTTGCCACTGGCTCGCATCCTTAGGGTGACTCAGCATCTTGTCTTTTTTATCTATCTCCGGATCATTTGCGTCATCTTCTCGCTTCTTCTCCTCCCTATCCGCATGCCAACGCAAGAGCTTTGCTACCTTAGGGTCTGTGAAATACCGCTGCAGACGAGGAGTGATCGGAAAGTACCACACCACTTTTCGAGGAGCTTTCTTCCTCTTCTTGTATCGAGTGACGCCGCACACCGGACATATGGTAGACTCCGCGTGCTCGTCCCGATAAATGATGCAATTGTTCATGCACACATGGTATTTCACGTGCGGTAAATCCAGAGGACACACGATTTTCTTCGCCTCCTCCAAATTGGTCGGGCACTTGTTCCCCTTGGGAAGACGTTCGTGCCAGAATGACATGTTCTCGTCGAAGCATGCGTCGGTCATTTTGTGTTTTACCTTCATCTCCAGAGCCATGAGCGTTACTTTCAGGAGGGTATCCTCGGGCCTGCATCCTTCATACAATGGAGTAACCGCGTCTAACTCAAGTTGATCCATCTTGGCTTTCCCTCGGGCGGCAGCTCTTGCGTTATCCGTCTACAGCAGCTCTTGAATATGAGGGTCCTGCACCCAGCCCATCGATGGTCCGGCGTCGTCTGCTCCGCTGACATCATCATCTTCATGATCATGCCCGTCGTCTGCTCCGGCATCTTCCTCATCATCATGTCCTGCATCTTCTACATGATGACTATGTACAGCATCACCGTCGTGATCATCTCCTGGGGATTCTTCGTCTTCTCGCCCGCTCGAGCCGCGGTGGTTGTCTTGCTGCCCTTCCTCATTTCTTGTCCGGCCCCCATGGACGACTTCGTAGTCATCTTCATCACCTTGCCACCGATAGCCATCCATGAAACCACGCAAGAGCAGGTGGTCCCGCACCTGCCCGGATTCCGGGTCCGCAATAAGGCTCTTCAGCTTGCATCTTCGACACGGACATCTTATCTCCGTCTCGTTCTTTTGAAGCATCTCGGCCTTCGCGGACCTCAAAAACCTATTCACGATGCCTTCGGTCATCGTGCAGACCATGGTCGCCTGCGGGGTAGAGCAAAACGATATTTTAGAACCAAGAAAAAATTTGGCATGACTTTCCCTAAAAATAGGACCAAAAAGAATGCTTAATGCCAAAATTCTCGCCGAAACGGAAATGAATCAACATTCCGGCAAAATATTGGCAACTATCGCATTTCAAATACCGATACACCTCCAAACACAAACACATATGCAACACCACAAACATATGCAACACCACAAACATACATAGATCTAGCTAGGCCATAAAAAGTGCATGTGCACATTGTTGTAGGGAGAACAACATAAATATAACTTCCCCCCTTACTTACCTATCAAAACAAGGTAATTTAACCACTTAAATTGAATGAATCTATGGTGGAAATGAGGTGAAAAAGAGGAGGCACCCGAGACAAGGAGGAGGTGGATAGAATGAAGTGGGGAGAAAGTGAGTGTGGGTAGGAGAGGCTGTCCAAAATATCTTGTTGCTGCCCACTTACTAATGGCGCACCAACTCTAAATGCGCCATTAGTAATCCAGGTTACTAATGGCGCACCTTCTCGTGGTGCGCCATTAGTAGTTTTGCAAAAAAAACATACTAATGGCGCACTGTTCCACAGTGCGCCATTACTAGTTTAAACTAGTAATGGCGCACGGTCGAACAGTGCGCCATTAGTAGTTTTGCAAAAAAAAGAATAAAAAATATAATAAAAAAACAACATTAGTGGCGCACTTTCCGACAGGTGCGCCATTACTAGTTACAACTAGTAATGGCGCACTGTGTCTGGATGCGCCATTAGTATGTTTGGACAGGCGCACTAGTTCAAAAAAAAATTGATACTAATGGCGCACCCCGGGCCAGGTGCGCCATTAGTAGTTTCAGCTCTAATGGCGTATCAGAAGGTGGTGCGCCATTAGTATATACTAATGGCGCACCGCTTGTCTGGTGCGCCATTAGTGTCAATCCCATCTATAGCCCTTTTTCTAGTAGTGCAACTACCACACCGAGCTCATCGAGTTCGATGTCACCCACATCCGCCAGCCATACAACGCCATCCTCGGGTACCCAGCACTGGCAAATTCATGGCGGTCACCCACCATGGCTACAAAGTCCTCAAGATGCCGGGAAGCGGCAGAATCATCATGGTCCCTTGTGAAGAAAGATATGTGGTGTGCTCCCTCGAGCGCGCCTTCCAAGCTGCATCAATTGAAGACCCTGATAGCACGGGTGCGCAGTACCCTCTTGAGGCCAACCCCAAGAAGAAGAAGCAGCTACTCCGCATTGGGCCTCAAGGGAGCGGCACCACCAGCGGCACCACTTCAAGATCCGTGCCAGCACCTGGGGCGCCTTCCTCCCTCGCATAGGGAGCCATGCCCGGCGTCCTCCTCGGGCAGGGCTCGGGGGCTCTCTTCTGGAGGGCCTCAGACCTGGCTAAGATCACGAGGGAGGCACTCAGGCACCACATGGAGGCGTGCTTCGCGGCACGTTTCCCTCAGGAGGACACCGGGCGAAGAGCGTCCGGCGCTCAGGAGTTCATCACCAAGGCATCTCAGGAGCTTCAGGAAGCAAGAGAAATACGCGGCGACCGTCGCCCACCTAGCGTCGCTCCCCACCCAAGCGAGGGTGGCAAACTGCGCGTCTGCATCGACATCCCAGCACTACAAAAAAAGACACATCCGTGACATTTTGGGCCGAACGAAAAAAAATTGTCATACTTATGACACTTCTATGGCAATAATTATGACAAAACACGGTATCATCATAGATGTGGTGGGGTCCTACTTCTATGACAAAAAATCATGACAAAATATGGGCTTTTCATCCTGGGCGGGCCGGAGACGCCACTGCATGCCATTCTTTGGCCCGTCCAGGAAGGAAAAAACCGTGGTAGAAGCGAGGGCGAGGAAAATATCTGGGTGTTCCCGTTTACGGTGGGTGGTCGGGGCTGAGCGATGCATGTTTCTCTCGTACACGCACGTGCGTAGGTGCAAGGTGTTGGGCTCTAACTGAACCCAAGCGAGGTGTTGGGCTCTAACTGAACCCGAGCGATTGCACTGTAGGCTACGCGTTATTGAACCCGAGTGATCAATCGATGGCTGTTAACTGAACCAGATCAAGCAATTCCTTCGCTACTGCTGCTAACTGAAGCCGATCGACGCTGCCTCTGGATGAACAGTGAGCATTGCTGGGGGGTTTGGATGAACAGTTCCCGGTGGGGGTGGATGAACAGGCCCCCGTGGTGTTGCCTCTGGATGAACAGTGAGCATTGTTGGGGGGTTTGGATGAACAGTTCCCGGTGGGGGTGGATGAGCAGAACCCCGTGGTGTTGCCTCTAGATGAACAGGACCCCGATCGATCGAGCCGGTTGCGGCTGGATGAATAGGACCCCGTGGAGGGCTGGATGAACAGGACCACCCCGTGGAGGGCAGGATGAACAATAGACGATGGAGGGCTGGATGAACAGTAGCCCGTGGAGTGGTGGTTGAACAGGAGCCCGTGGAGAGGGCTGGTTGAACAGTAGCTGGTGGAGTAGCGTGCGGTGGAGGGTTGATGAGCAGGAGCCCGTGGATGAACAGTCGCAGGTGGAGGCTGGAGGAGCTCAATGGTGGATGAACAGTAGCCCGTGGAGGCTGGAGGGGGTCCATGGTGGAGATGAACAGTATCCTATGGAGTCCCGTTTTGCGGGACGCCACACCCCTCTCGATGAACAAGACCCCCGTTTCGACCGTAGCGCTCCAACACAAGTCTGTTTCCTCCGTGTTGCGGTATGCCACACCTCTCCCGATCAATAGGATCCCCGTTTCGACCGTAGGAGGTCCGTTTCCTTCGTTTTGCGGTACACCAGACCCCTCCCGATGAACATGATCTCGTTTCAAACGTGGCCGGTTGAACACAAGGCCATTTCCTCTGTTCTGTGGTACGCTAGGCCTCGTTTCGATCGGCTGTTCCGTCCAAGCTGGTTGGCTCCCACACGTTCCGTTGCCTCCCGATGAACACGACGCATTCTGTTGCCTCCCCATGAAGACGATGACGTTGTTTCTCTGTTCCGACCGAGCCATGTACACGAGCCCTGGCTGTACGTACGCACGAGTTGGCATTCGAGACCCCGCCCGTATGCACATACGTGGCCGTATTTACTTTCTTGCACCCTGGCCGATGTACGTACATGTACATGCTACATGCGCGCCTCTACTATGACACGTGCGCACCTCTACATCGACTAGTGTGTATGTACACATTCGCGACCAGAATGACAATGCTACATACGCTTCAACCAGGTGGGTCCCCACTGTCAGGAACTTCCATGCGCGCGAAGATGTAGCTAGTGGGTCCCAACAGTCAGGGGGGCGAATCGTTTTTTTTTTGCCCGGACGCACTTTATTTTGTGCGAAGATGTCGCTGGTACGTCCCAGCAATCAAGGGGAAATGTTTTCTTTGTGAAATACGGTTGCCCGTCCAGTGGGTCCCTGCTGCTAGGTGGAGGAGTCATTATTTTCCACATAATAAGGAGGCACTTCCTTGCTGCGGCCGAGGACCCAGCTGTCAGCCTCTCCACGTACAGTCCACGTCCGATGGAAGCCATTCCTTGACCACGTTGACCATGCCGCGCCGAGAGCACCAGGGCGGTGGACGACGGCGAGGCCTAGGAAGGGGACGACGCAGAGCCGGGGAAGACGCGGTAGTGGATGCCCACACATAGAGGAGTATGAGGGTTCGCTGGTTCACTGCGGTGTGAGGCTGCCGTCGCCGCAGAATAACAGGGGGTGTGGGTGAGTAGAGAGATGGTCTGGCCAGCAATGGGAGTAGTAGGGGGCGGTGAGGCCTTCGCGGCATCGCAGCCGGCAACGGGAGGCAGGAGCATGAGGCACGACCGGCGCTGCTTTGGGCGGCTGGAGCAAGAAGACCAGAGGTTGAAGAAGTGCTACGGCCGTTGGATGGACATCGTACGGTCACTGGAGGTAGAATCGTTCATATTGACTAAGTTGACAAAGCCCTCTGTCCCCGTCAACTTAGTTGGCCCACAAGTCAGCCTCCCACTATTGTGGGTCCCAACTAGCAGGCAGGTATTTATCATTTTGTACTTAATAAGGAGGCACTTCCTTGCGTGCGAAGATATAGCTGGTGGGTCTGACCTATCAGCAGTGGAACGTTTTTCACGAGATACAGAGGCCCTTCCGGTGGGTCCCAGATGTCAAGTGGAGGAATCATTATTTTGCGCAAAATAAGGAGGCATTTCCTTGCATGCGGCCGTGGACCCAGCTGCCAGCCTCTCCACGCACAGTCTACTTCTGATGGTGTCGTTCGTTGACCATGTTGACCACTCCGCGCCGAGCACATTCAAGGTGGTCGACGACGGCGAGGCCCCGGATAGCAAAGAGCCGGAGATGGGAAGACGCGGGAGTAGAGTCGCAGACGGAGAGGTGTACGAGGGTTAACTGGTTCTGGTGCGGTGTGGTTCGGCAGTCGGTGGAGAAGAACAGGAGGTGTGGAGGGGTGGAGGTATGGCCTGGCCAATGGTGGAGTAGCACTTCACAGCGAAGCGTGCTAAGCAGAGCTGCTAGCAGCAGGAGGCAGGAGCAGGTGGACCCGGCAGCGTTGGAGGAAGAAGACGAGAGATTGAAGATGGATGTCGGTCGTTGGATGTAAATCCAATGGCTAATGATGTCAACATCATTTGTTGACTATGTTGACAACGACTTGCATTGGCTTCAACCTATTGGCCCACATTTCAGCCTCCAAAAATGTGGCACGTATTCAACCCATTTTTTGGAATCTACAGTCTTTTTTGCGGGGTAGAATTTACAGTCCATTTGATCTTTTTTTGAATTACAGTCCATTAGCTGGGCTAGGTGAATAAATAATGTAGCGTCCATGCGGCCCATTTATGTTTTTCCTAAAAAATTATAGGCCATTTGCACTTTCTCGAAATACACGATTTTGCTGGGCTTATTCTAATTATAATGTGGGGTGGGCGCAACAATGTTATCAAAAAATAAGCAGAGGCTGAGCATTTTGTTATATATATACATATTTAAATAATAAGTGATTTATTATTACATTGGTCCTTAAATCTTACCAAGATTTTGTACACAATCACCAGGATTGCCAAAAAAATCCAGGACTTTATTGTTAAGAAATTATTTTTATAAGTTAATAAGATGTGGGATATTGTTTTCTTACATATGTAAGTATCTGTTAAATATATGATGACAATAACAATAATATATAATTACATATAAAATAATTTAAATATATATAATATAGTTAGAAGGGAAACATAAGTTGGACCAGGCGTTCCTATTCTTATATAGAAAAATAGAACAAACCTATGCGTTTTCTTCAAAAAAAATACATAAATTGGGTTGCCGATGTTTCAGGAAAAATAATACCTCGGATGGGAGGTCCATAGGCCGATGATACATGACGACCCTCAAGAAAATACAAACAGGCCTATGGACCTCCCATCCGAGGTCGTGGGCTGCGCATGTTAAAAAAGAAAGCCTAAATGGGGCAGCCCAAAACCCAGCTAATACTTGCTGCCCTAGTGATAATAAATGATACCTGCTAGCTCCCCGGCTTTGTTTTGAATTTATCTCATATAGTAACTACGTTGAAGCACCTAAAAAAATGTAACTATGTTGACAAACCCGTGGGCCCCAACGTCAGTATAGCATTAGGAGGAAGTATTTTTCGATTAGGCACTTGCTTAGGTACGGCCATAGACCTAGTGGGTCCCGACTGTCCGCCTCTCCATGTACAGTCCTCTCCAGATTCCTCTCGTTTGTTCAGCATGTTCACAATGGCAGACAGCAGCGTCGCAGCGAGCGCACAAAGGCGCAGGAGAAGATCCGACCACCTAAGGAAGTGCCTTATTAGTAACGAAACAACTGAACTAGCCTAGTGGCCGAGTGACACTACCCGACAGCTATTCCGCCCGGCTTCGATTCCACCTCTGCAGAGAAAATATCTCCAAATTTTTTGCCTCTGCCTTTATTGACATGTGGGTCCCAATTGTCATCTACGCGCACCACGTCCAACACTTGCCAAAACTTCGTCCCTCGTTTTCTCTATTTTTTGCACACTCGACATTGTGTGGGCATCTTGAAAATAGCATATCTTTTTGACTATGCATCATATGAAGATGTGCTATGCATGAATATTGAGCAGCATGATGTTAACTGGCTGGTAGTTCCAGTTTTGACCATGAATAAAACTTCCAGCATGATGTTAACACTGTTTGAAAAGGCCGTGTTAATATAAATGCTCTGGCTCTGAAAGTTGCAGTTTCTTATCTGAAACTGAACTTGGATTTTCTTATCTGCAACTGAAACTTGCAGTTTCTTCTCTGAGAATCACATTGTCTGCACTTTTATAATCCTATGAAACTACATTTTTTAAGTGCTAAAAATAGATCTTTAGAATTCATAAAATACTTCATATGCTCAATACTGCAAATCTGAAATTCAAAAGACATTCATATCTAAAAGTATTCTCAAAATACACAACACGAAACAAAATTCACAACCTGCAAATACTAACAACCCTAAGCTCCTCCTGACAATTCACAACCTGCCCGACTATTGGTCTAGGGGGGCATTCCCTCCTATTCCTCGGTGGCAGACAGTCGCCCCGTGAGACGATGTGAACGGCGAGGGAGAGGATGGTGGGGAAGCGTCATTGGGCCAACTATTTTTCTCCCCTTGCAGTTGGGTTCGGTCGACGAAGACTCCACCGGCTCGCTCTGGCACGACACCCTCACAAACGACACCCTATAGATGCTCGATCCTTCAATCTCCGGTGGATGCTCCATCTGCGATCGATACTCCCACCACCGCTCCCTCACAATCGGATTCGGTGAATCTGTTTGCTCCATGGCCCAGAGGAGCAGCTCTATGTACTCCCGCGCGACTCCCTCTGGGAGTATCGCCGCCTTTTCGCTCTGTTGCAGATATTTGTCCATGTATGTCACCGTCGCCGCTAGTTGGTCCTTGTTGTCAAACCAACACTGTATCTCCAACATCCTAGCTAGCTTCAGAGGGTCGCCATCTGCGATCCTCACGTATCAGTTGTACTCCTCCATCAATCTACTTCTCCACAACACCTTCACTCGCCGGCGGTGGTTTTTGAATGGAAGAGGAGAGGAGTAGTGCTGGTTTTGGTTTAGAACGGGAGAGAAGCGACGCTGGTTTTGGATTGGAACAGAAGAGGAGGGGCGGTGGTTTTGAAATGGAAGAGGAGAGGAGCGGCGCTGAATTTAGATTGGACCAGGAGAGGAGCGGTGGTGGTTTAATAGGAGAAGAGCGGAAGAGCGGCGCTGGTCTTGGAAGTATTTTTTGTTTTGAGTATTTTGGGTCAAAGTTTGACCACGTACTGTATTTGACAAGCAACATGTGAATGCATGCCACCAAAAATTGTATCGTTTGGTTCGTATCTGAATGTACTTTCAAATTATATTATTTTTGCAATGTATAACATATATTTTATTTGTAAAAATCATTGTCAATTATGACCCAGAATAAAAGGGAGACTAGTTAATGTGGAGTCACTTTCTTAATTGAAGGGTAAATTGATTTTGATTTTGATCCAGTCATAGCGCGCCCGCCCTCTCGTCCAATCCTAAATCACTGTCGCACGCTCGTCTTCCTCTTCTCCAATGCAAAACCACCTCCTCTCCTCTCCATCATCTCCATTCCAAAACCACCATCTCGCCTCTCCCTCTTCTCCGTTGCAAAACCACCTCCTCTCTCCTCGGACGAGGATCCGCTGACGTAGATCATCCTGCCATTGATACACTGACACATGGGTCCTACCAAGTGTGGGGCCCACCTGCCAGCGACCAAAAGGCAGGGGAACCTCTCCTCTCCATCATCTCCATTCCAAAACCACCGTCTCGCCTCTCCCTCTTCTCCATTTCAAAACCACCCCTATCCTCTCCATCATCTCCATTCCAAAACCACCGTCTCGCCTCTCCCTCTTCTCTATTGCAAGACCACCATCTCTCCTCCCATCTTCCAAAGCTAGCATCGGACCACTCAGAAGGACATCTATGGAGGGGATGCAACAGCAAATCGGGCAGATCGCCGGCGGCGACCAGGCAAAGTTAGCGAGGTTGAAGGAGATCCTTACTTGGTTTGACAATGAGTGGGAGATTTCGAGGACGGTGAGGGCCATGCGGCAATGTATGCGAAAGAGCGAGACGACGGTGATGAGGGCGGCGATGTACTCCTCGGTGGCAGTCACGTTGCAGTCCTTCGAATTCATCGAGTATCTCCTCTGGGCGATGGAGCAAACAGATTCGCCCGAGGTGAAAGTCGGGCGGAGGTGGTGGGAGTACAAGTCGAAGGTCGAGGACCAAGAGGATAACGAATCGATCGAGTACGGTGTGCCATTCGTGAGGGTGCAGAGCCAGCCGGAGCCTCAGGAGTATTCGTTCTCCCACCGCAAGAGGAGACCGGATGGCGCGACGTCGCTTCCCCGCCGTTCTCCATGGTTCCTCGATGCTCGCCTTGTTTCAACGATGTCGGTAGGGTTTAAGGTAAGTTTTGCACTAACCTAATCTTCCATCTGCTCATGCTTACAATTAGTGTGACAACTAATAAAAGTCATGCTTACAATCAGTCTCCGAGTACTACGCCAATCACCCTAAAATAGCTTTGGACCTTTGGGTCAAAGTTGTGAAACTGTGTACAAATGAAGAAAATAGATTGGTGCTTCTTTAAGAAAAGAGTACACCCCTAGAAAACTGCCAATATAAGCTACTAGTATTTTTTAAGTGTAAGCTACTAGTATTTGGTTAGAGGATTTGCTGCCGAGAAAGATCCGTTCACAGTGAGCGCCACACATCCCACTGATGTGGTGGATGCAAATGCTTAGATGGAGCAGGGTTGGTGTCGGTAATTTTTACTTGGCATCTCGCACTCTGCATATATGCTGGTTCCATCCGTACATTTGTGCGATTCCACCAAAATGCAGCTGAATAACCCTGTTTGCACAAATAATGAAAAGGCATGATTACATTATAGTGGCACTAGTTGATGAAACATACACTAATAAATAGAAGAAAATATTACATCATACTGGAAATCGACCCAAGTCTCCTCGATACACCTTCTGCCAGTGATGAACATCAGTGTACATCGGTAGTACAAGGAGGGGCCTTGAGACATTCAAATCTCTATTTTTGTGTAGATCAACTAAAATTAAGCACCCCAATTTGCAGAAACGCTTAAACATTAACAATGCGACTAGTTGATGAAACATACATTAACAAAGAGAAGGACTTTCTTTATCTACATTGGAAATGAAATGATAGAGAGGACACTCGCTCTATTTTAACTATATTATTACTTCATTTTATCAGTGACACGGGTCGAGCAGGTAGCAAACAAGGTGTACCGTGCGTCGCAAGGATGAAGGCCGGGGGTGCTTAGACTGGGATGCTGAAGCTGGCTCTTTCAGTCCCTATCTTCCCCCTGATGTTTATGTGGTAGCATTTGGGTTGTAATCCAAACTTGGTCGAGCTGGTGCTGCGTCCCCTACCTACCTAGCTTATGTGGCGAACTTGTCTCTTGGTAGTACTCAGTCCATTCTAGTAGTAGTTTCATAACTGCCTGTTTACACTGAGATGTTGTCGGATAATGGTTCTCTATGCTTGGGTTTCTTTAATGAAATCGGAGGGAACCCCCTCTTTCGATATATAAAAAAACTGTGGCACTAGCGGTGCCAAAACATTGCTTCAAATTAATAGTGCCACTAGATTAAGGTGCAAAATAATAACATTACTGCTTTATCACGGAAGTGCGAAAATAGTAGCACAAGAGCAGGATCAACATGCAGGATCTTTGGCAAACGGTCAGACCAAAAAGGAACATACCTCGTGATGGGAACCATATCTTCAGTCAACGCCATCGTAGAAGGGATGACACCAGTCACCGACATGGAGGATTCAATTCATGGGACCTTTTGGTGCAGTTCACCTAAAATGAAGCAATGTCCCATGAGCTAGCAGCTTCTTCTTCTTCTTCTTCTTTTAAGAAAAGGGCTTTAGCCCTGGTTCCATTTCCATTAGAAAGCGAAACCCACAGAGCTTCTTCTTCATTAGTTGCAATAAAATTGAGCAACATAAAGGTTGGTCGTGAAGCTCCTGGAGAGTAGGCGGACCAGGACAGTTGCATCTCTAATGAAAAGAAGCAACTTATCTTAATGGGAAATTTAGCAGGACATGAAAAAAGTGCCATTGATTCATATTACTGGAGGCATTACATTGAAAACAATATTGGTTTAACGTGTTCTTATTTTTAACAGTGCGACTGCTACATTTTACCAGTGGCATTGCATAAGAGCGGCTCGGAGCAACAAACATCAGAAGGGGATATCTGGGTTAGTCCCATTTTTGTTCGGTATATACACACCTTATACCATGTGAGGCTAGCAAATCTAGTGCTGGACTTACTCTATTGACTTGTCCCCCAGTCCCCACTTTCTTTCCCTTTTCAACCAATAGATCGGGTTTATATTGAGTTTGTACTGCGCTCTCTTTATTTCCCTATTAGACCTAGAGGCCAGTTGGATAGCCAGTCTCTGCTACTTTTCGCCGCCATTATTTCCTCTTTTGACCAAGTCCTAGATTCAGGTAACAAATCTTCCCCCACCCCCACCCCTTTCTTCCTTGTTTGAACCAAGTACTACTAGATTCGAGTGCATGAACTAGTTTTACCTCTTAACAGTAAAAAATTAGGTGGTTTTTGAACAGCCGATCGATCCTATCTACACGAGGGGGGGCTGAGAAATAGTAAAAGATATAAATGCAGCGCCGCCAGGAGCTCGGGAAGTTGAGCAAGGCCGGTTTCAAAGGAAGTTATACTTGAGGGTCGCCGGGATGTCGCTAGGTGGGCGACGGGAGGCCGGATCTGCCCACACTACGGTAGCGAGGAAGAAGGGGTGGGAGGCCCTCCCTCGCCAGTGATGCTTGGGAGAGAACGGGAAGGCACGCTGATTGGGATGCGCCGGCAGTGGGTAAGAGCCGTCGCCGAGGACGACCGCGTGAATGTTGCACATTCTCACCTTCCCCGGCGGAGAGGATCCGGCTGGATCTATGACCAGCGGTGAGTAGAGAGATAGTGTGTGGCCACCACTGTCGTGTTTAGATCTGGAGAGGACGAGACAGTGTGAAGAGAGCAACACTAGCAAGCAAGCGCGGACGCTCCTGCCTCTATAGTGGAGTACCAGTTTTCTTTTGTCTACCAGCCGGAGATGGCTTGACCTCGGTAATGACTGTCAAGATGTCTTCATGCACGTGCCCCGGAGGCGCAGTTGTCATCATTTTGATCTGAAGCACCAGATTATAACATATAACACGAAAAAATGCCACATGACAAGAAATCATAACCTCACTGCCCAAAGGAGACAAGATGAATCCCGACGGACAAACTAGACGAGGATCAAAGCTCAAATTAAAGATAAACTCGTAGAAAAGGGGTCCGTCAATAGATGTCCTAATTAACATAGCCGGCTTGACCTAGATGGCAGTCGAGTAGTCTTCGTGCATGTGCCCCCAATGACTAGCCCAACTTAGTTGTCGCTGTTTAACCCTCGCAGTGATCCAAAGCACATGACACCTAATTTTGCGAGATGACAAGAAACCTTTTCTAGATTTCTCACCAAAACTACAGCCCCGTACAACACAGCCTGCACGATATGTAGACGATTGCCAATCTAGGCGTGTCTGCTGGAGTCTGGTGACATGCATGGACGAACTGATCTTCCGTGTCTTGCAGGGATCGTCTAGGTACCAACGTATGTACTTCTATTAACCCACCCGACTTACGGGGCCGGGGAGTGTGCCTATGGTCGGTTCTCAATTGCAGTCCCACATGTGTGTGCAAACGCAATATGACGCGTGTTCGATTCGTAGAGCGGCGTGCCAGACCGACCGACCGTCTGGGGTGCGATGCGAACACGATGGGCGTGTTGTATACTCTATACATGTGTACCGTCGTTTTCTTGATTCTTTGCTCCATGGCGCAATCCATGGATACAAAATTAGTATACTGTACTATTTAAAAGTCGAGGGCGGGGCTTTTCTCGCACGGTAGGCGGGGCAGTTCCACCTAGTCGGTTCGACAGAGACGCGAGAAGATGAGGGAGTAGGCTGCTGCAAACATAGGGCTGTGTGATTTGACTGTGAGTTACTGCTAGACAGGTGGGGCCCGGTGATTTGACTTTCCATTATCATTTTAACCGCGGCACTACGACCGGCTTGAGTCTCCCGATTCCTGACCACCTCCATACATGTGCCTCTCTCGATGCTTCACCATGTAGAGGCTGGCTCTTGCTTGAGAGCCCACTCCTCCACTTTTTCCTTGCCTCTTTCCCCCACATATGCAAAAATGCCATGTAAAGCGGGCTTATAGCCCACTATTGTACTTGATCCTACAGGTGTTAAGCCTGCCACATAGGCATAAAGTCTGATGTGGCAAGTTAATTAAGAAGAGAGAGAGACTAGTTTCGTGACACCAGGAAGAAACGGTGATAAGCGTGTGTACCTAGATGAAGCAAACTTAGCAACAAAAAACTAAGCACCTATGCATTGGGGACTTGAGTTGCTAAGCCATTTAATGCCCATAGCACCTCATCTAAGCACCATTTCATTGGAAGAGGTCACTCCTTGGCAAATGCAATAAATACTACAAAGAAATAGATAGAGAGAAGTAAACAAAAATACTCTTATAGCCAACCTTATACCTAACCTTGTTGTATGAGTGACTAAGCGATGACTATGTATGACATGCCAACATCAGATAGCCTAACGCACCGTGTTAAATCTCCAAGGGCGCGACCGCATGAGCAAGGCGACAGTCGTGGTAGAAGCGACAATGATACGGGCTGCTGGCCGCCCTTGGATCTGAGATCAAACGTCGCATGCTAAGTTGCTGAAAATTTGCAGAATAACCCTCCAAGATAGGATATTCACCCATAGGTCTACAATCACGCCATGCAACCATTCGATCTTAGATCCAAGGGCTCTCGAAAGCCCGTATCATGGGACAATGGAAAGCTTCGTATCACCTGTAATTTTCCCGACACTTGACATGACATCGAAAGCCATTTAATTGGGCATCGAGTAGATATGACATCTAATTGGGCCCCCATAGTACTGTGCATGAATCCATTTATCCACCAGGCAAGCCACTACCCTGCCATTCACACGTGCCCCCCACTCGACATTTTTACAATCGATAAACCGCTCCTAGTTGTCCCGTCCTTTCACATTACGGCAGTTCCACTAATCCTAACCCTCCTCCGAAATCCATGGCGTCCCAAATCTCCATGATCGGCGGTGAGTACAAGGTTAGAACCATCACCGGCGATGAGTTCTACATCATCTACACCCGTTCTTCTACAAAGGTTAAAGAATGCCTTGCTCGCTTCAAACGCATGTTCGAAAACTCAAATGATGAGTGGGTCGCTGGGCTAGATGTTGAGTACACCACAGTCCTGGGAAGCGAGAAGAATCTAAAGGAGGCAGAGAAGAAGAAGCCCGCCGTGATCCAGGTTTGCGGGCATGACTTATGCTTGGTCTACCACATATGCCATGTCGATGTTGAGTGCTAGGATTTTAAGAATTTCCTCAAGGACGGCCGAGTCAAATTCGTTACTGTAGACTTTAGGAATGATAGGGATGTCCTGGATCGGATAGGCCTCGTTGTAGGCAACCCCTTCGACCTCCAGAAGAAAGGGCTGGTGCCCTCCCATGATCAGCCTTCAATGCTGACCCTGGCAGGAGCCATGGTTCATCCTTCATATGGTACACTGAAGAAACCTCCGTTCAAGTTTCATCATGCATGGGAGTGGAATGTACTAGATATAGACCACATCCACTACGCTGCAATGGATGGCTACCTTTGTTTCAGTATCTAGAAGGGTTGGATGAAGAGCAAGAGCCAAGTGTCTGGTTCAAGCAAAGAAGTGTCGGCCAAGAGGAAGAGGGACAAGGACGAAGTCGAGGACGTGGATGAGGAGTCCGAGTAAGGTGGCAGTGTCATTTCTCATGGTGGTTCTAATGCAGTGTCTACCGGATTAGTTGCTTAGTTTAATTTCAGGTGTGGGTAGTTTTATTTGAGGGGTGTGTTGTGCTGAGCCCCCAGCAGAACTATATTATGTTTGTTCTCATTATATTTCGTACATTTCATCTTTTAGTTGGTATAGTACTACCACTCGTTTCTTCACATTATATACGTACAATATATATGGCCAACACCATATAGCCAGCAGTTTAGTTGTCAAAGAATTTCAGGGTGCTTAGTTTTGTCAAAGAATTCCAGGGTGCTTAGTTTTATTTGAGGGGTGTGTTGTGATGGACCCAATTAACTTATCATTGTGAGAATTGGCTTATTTTTGTCATGTAACATGGTCAACGGGTTTGACGTGAAAATAACAATGTCTAATGGCATTTCTGAGCAGACATCTAACTTAACGATGGCATTTTTTAGATATCTAATTGCATTTTTGAGCAGGCATCTCAAGGATCGATGGCATTATTTGCGTAGTTGTAACTTCTAATGGCAAAACTGAGTAGTGATACACACTAGTGGCATAAATAATAAGAACCCAAGAATAAAATAGGTATGCTAATTTCTTTATTTCTTTATACCTTCGTGTGCGAAACAATATACGCTACCCCC
>NC_057797.1:415581125-415636127 GCF_018294505.1 Triticum aestivum | reverse complement strand
TCTTTACAGAGGCAACATAGAACTATATGAGTGCCCTGTTAATTTTTGGAATTATTTCGGGTTCATTTGGCCTTTTTTATACATTAATTGAGTTTCTGGTCACTTAATGTGCATAATTCAAATTTTAACTACAAGCACATGCTCCCGTGCACCAAAGTTGATTGAAAAATCACATATATGTCCTCGGCTGAATTTCTAGGTCACATGCAAGAAAAGGGAATGAAATTCAATGATCTGGGCATCGTGGTTCGCCCGGGAACATTGAGAAGCTTGGTTTTAAAATTCTTGTAAATCCAAAACACGCCTGAAAATCATGAAACTTGGCATGGTATCATGTCATGGTACTACCATGCTGTGGTAAAAAAATTGCTAAATAGGAACAAGTTTTGGTATAAGTTTCTTGCAAACCGGAGCTTCTCTCAAGAAGGATCGTGGTTCTGAGAGGGAACGTGTGACCTCTATGTGCATAATTCAAATTTTAAATACAAGCACATGCTCCAGTGCACCAAAGCTAGTTGAAAAATCACATTTGTGTCCTCGGGTAAATTTCTAGGTTCCATGCCAGAAATGGGAATGAAATTCAAACATCTGGGCGTCATGGCTCGGCTGGAAACTTTGAGAAACATGGTTTTTTAGTTCCTGTAAATCCGAAACACGCATGAAAATCATGAAACTTGGCTTGGTGTCATGACATGGAACCAACATGATGTGGTAATTTTGTTGTCCGATTTACGAAGGCGCACACATTAACAATCAACAAAGTCATTTTGGAACAAGTGTTGTGACGTTACAATCGGAAACACCGGTATTATTGAAACTGTGGGTGTTCTATTTACCGTTTACGTGCCGCCATGCATCTCCTTTTTTATTAGCTAGGAGGGGCCGTGCAGGGTAGCTATTTGAGTACGGGAGGCGTGCGAGCCCTTTGACCTCCATCTGTCGTCCACCTCTCTCCCAAGGTCTCCATTAATGGCGCCCGAGCCTCTGTTTAATGGCATGGCAATGTCTCACTCGACTGATATTTAAGAGAAAAAAGGAAATCTGAAAAGAAAATTTTGCACGGATCTTGATGTAAGATCTGACGGACCTATATAGCATCTACTGCGACTTATAGCAAGACTGATGAATATATATATAAGGATGATGAGAGTGGATAATAATTGTCTTACATAATTAGGAAGATAATTAAAAAAGGCACATGCGGCTACGCCCAAAATACACAAGGGCAAAAGAAGAAGGAAGACGCATACAACGATCTGGCTCGGTGATCTCTACTTTCTTTATGCGTTGCAGGTCGCGAAGACTAGTTCTCGCGGCGGGCGATGATCTCTTTCATCAGTTTCATGTCCTTAATACGCTGCTTGGCAGCATCCATGGATTCCTCCACCATCTTGTTGCACTCAATGCGGAGCATGGCATTCTCGTCCATAAGTTTCTTGATGATGACGCCCGTCCTCTGCAACAAGGCAGTGATCTCCTCCTCCTGCTTCGCCCTTCAGCCGATCTTCGCCCTCAGCAGGTCGCACTCGCCCCGGAGCTTCGCATTGCCCTCCCCTAGTTGACAGATGACGCCGGTAGCCTCATCCAGCATCCTCGCCCAGCCGGAGATCTGATCCATCTGGCTATGGACTATCGCATGTATGCGCCTGTAAGAGTCCTCGCCTGCCCGCGAGAAATTTTCCCAGGCCGCCGCGGCGCGGCGGGACCTCCCTGCTGCTTCGGCGGCATGGCGGGGCATCTCTGCTGCTTCCGCGGCGTGGCCAGACCAGTCTGCTACATCGACGGCACGGCGGGACCTCCGTGTTGCTTCGGCGGTGTGGCAGGACCTATGTGCCGCTACTGCTGCGTGGCTAGACATGTCGGCTGCTTTCGCGGCGAGGCGGGACATCTCTCGTGCTTCCTCTTCCGTGCTCACCTCTCCCTGGTGGAAATCTCTCGACCGATAACTCATGCTGGCTATGGCTTGATTGAGTTGATTGTTTTTCTTGGATGAGGAGTTGAGGAGGAATGTGCAGTCATCTTAGTATAGTAGTATTTATAACCGAGTACTACTAATACGCTCCTAAGTGGGAAACCGTTCAGGTTGACATCGGTGTGAACAGGTTTGCAACTAAATATAGTGTGGTAGCAGTAGTAATTTGGAATGTGACGAGACGCGCTCAAAATTTATTGACGGTTCTAGTTTCGAAGTGTGGCACTATTCTCGGATGGCATAACGTCGGCACGTTTTCTCGGCCGTGGTGTAGCATATGCCATGGTACTAGTTCTTTTTCTAGTGCTTTGTACGTGTAAAAACTGGCACCGTTAGAGACATATCTTATGCTTGGCGTTCGACAGGAATAGCCTCGTGGCGAGCTATAGACTAGTCTTTTTTTCAGACGCATTACACCTATCTCTCGGGACTTCTCGCACGCACCATCACTAATCCCTAGGCCGATGCCACCCACATATAGTTGTACTTTGAGAAGAGGTGCACGCACACACTCGTCCTCTCTCACACACGCATCTGTAGCTACAAATTGTAGTGTTCTCAACCATCCGATTGGCTCTATCATAGGCTTCACGTTGCTCCTTGGCCTTAAGATTGAGAAGTTTAAAACGCGGAGGCTAAGATGGAGGCGTGAGGTTTTGGTTAATGTGCGGGCCGCACACGGAACCAACATGACACGAGCTTCATCTGCCTGGTGCGCATGCAGTCAGGTGAGTTGCCCAAGTATAGACACAACCAGGCCCTCGTTGGTATCCGCGCCTCGACTTTGGCTGGTCATAGTGGAGAGTAGCATAGACTAGTTACTAGTCTATGTTACTAGTACCTTCATAGTGGGTAGTGTCATATAGTATATGCATAATTTGGCGATGAGCACTCCCTATATGTACCACCTTTTTCTTTAATTACATCTTGTTAGTTTTGCTCCATGGCGCAATCCATCGATACTACTACTGGACAAATGTATACATTTTATAAAAGGCTAGAGGGCGGGGTAGTCTAGCTTGGTCCTTTTCACGAGAGGCGAGGGCCTTTGTGATTTGATAGCTCATTACTGCTGGAAGGCGGGGCCTTGTGATTTGACTGCTCGTATAAATGTGTCGACGACCTGAGGAGGAGCAAAGAACCATGCAGTATACTCAAGTTTTCTACTGGAGTACAACGGAGGAGCACGAAACACGGTAGCCCAGTGCCATATCCTCTACTCTCTACTCTTATTATATATTACTAGCAAGAGGCATTGTTCTATTGGCGATAAAGAATGATCTAATTTGCTAGTCATCTCATTTTTAGCATTGTTCTATTCATGCCTCGCAGAGAAGGTGACATGTGCGGCCAAACACCCGAAGCAAAATAAGAAACACGGGAGCAAAAGAAGGAGGATTATCACCGCAAAAAATAAGGAAGACGCACACACAAGTCTGGGGCACTGCTCTCACTACATGAAGGGTTGCTGGCCGCGGAGTCGTAACTGCTTCTTCATTGCCTCCACGACCTACATCTCCTTGCGCGTCTCCTCTGCTATCTTCATCATTGTGTCCATGACATGGGATTTCTCTACGCGAGCCTTCATCATCTATTCCACGACCGCATTACGTACCTTGACAGCAGTCGGGTGCTCGATGCGGAGTTCCGCCAACTCCTCCTTCTGTTCCATGACGAGGTCCTGCAACATCTTCATCGAGGAACTACTATTCTCATGCAGCCTCTTCCAACTAGCATTCTCCTCCTTCAGCAGGTCAAGCTTGTGGCAGAGCTTCGCCTTGTCCTCCTAAAGTTGTAGGATTTCGCCGGTCGCCTTCTTCTTCGAGGCAATGCTCTTCTTCAGCAGCATCACCAAGCCGGCGGTCAACTCTCCCTGCTCATTGAGCTCAGCGGGCATGTCATTGAGGCTCTCCTTCAGCAGCTCCACCAAGCCGTGGATGAACTCCTTCTGCTTATTGAGGTGCTTATTGACCTGATCGGGCATGCCGTGGAGGGATAACGACTCCAGCGCCGCTAGCTCGGCATGTTCGCCTCCGTGTCTAGGGCGCTCCCGAGATCCATCGCCTGCCCGTGAGAGATCTTTCAAGGTCTCTGCATGGCGGTGAGCCCTCTCTTTTTTTCCGTAGCCTTGGTTGCCGCTCCCTTGTTATGAGTAGTTCTCGACCTAGAGCTCTGCACACCGGCCATGGCAAGGACGGACGAAGAAGGAGGACTTACGAGGAGGAAGGTAGAGTAATTTTTGGTTAGGTAGTTCCCCTTTTAATAACCTAAGTACTAGCACTAGTACTAAAGCTGCATAGTGGGAACACGTTCAGGTTTGGTACGTACTGGTAGGTGTGAGCAGGCTTGCACTTAATTGTAGCACTAGTACTTTCGAATGTGATGGGAACAAGGTAAAGATTAATTGATCATTTTTGGTTTCGAGGCCCGAAATGGCTCCCGATGAGTTTAGTGGAACATAAATTTCAAGTAGACTACACTGCTTAGATGCATAAATATTATGTTACTGTCAAAAATTGGCACAAAATACAAAGGAGACCAATGGAAGCACTACTAGCAACCCATGATTTTACTACTCGCATGCATGAAGTGGAGTAGTAATGTCTTTCTTCCACCCTCACGTCCACTCAATTTGCATGCGCTGTATTAGTTAACCATCAATGAAGTGAAGGACTTTACACGCGTCAAATTATCACATGGGGTGGATCCTGGTACAAAATTGCGTCCGCCCGTGTACCCGCGTGTGCGTGCGAGGGAATGAGTGCATGTGTGGCATGCGTGCACATCTTTGCTTCATGCATGTACCGCCAGTGCGGCTCAGGGAGGACGAGTACATTCTTATGGAACCAGCAGCACGTCACTGTGATCAATCCACACAAGGATGTCGCGACAACGCCTCCACATGTGCCATGTGGCTTCATGAACTGTAAGAGAGACACTGTGTAGCGTGCCATTGTGTTTCGCACATACTCGAAGTACTAGTAAGGTACACGTGCATTGCACGCGTCAGATTTTGCAACCAAATTATGAATAAATACCACACTATAGGATGTAAGCTCTGAGTCATATGCCTGATGTTGACCTTCGTTTAATTCTTATAGTTCATCTCATTCAAAATCAATTAGGTTTTACAAAAACCTAGGGCCTCTTTGATTCATAGGATTTCCAAAACGCGGGAATAGGGAGAACATGGGATTAGAGTGGAATGTCGCCTTAAATCCTACAGGATGGTACGAGTGTTTGATTGTGCATAGAAAAAACGCATAATTCTTTCAAAGAGGTTTGAGTGGATGGGATGTTTCCTATGAAATCTAGTGCAAATGAATCATATGGAAAAATTCCTATGGTTTACAATCCTACGAATCAAACAACCAAGATAGGATAAATTCCTAAGGATTAGAATCCTCCAAAATTCCTTCGAGAATCCTTTGAATCAAAGAAGCCCTTAATCTATTCTATGATTCATGGAATTGTGCATTGTAAAGCATAAAGTAAAAACAAATAATGGCAATTCAACTAGAAAAAAAAGTTTGGGCAGTTATGATACAAAAGATTCGAGAACAAAGGAGAACCACTATTGTTTTGAGATTTGTGCATTATGCTTAAGTTCAACCATGGAGTCTGCTAGATTGTACATGTGGCAAAATCCGGTGGGGGCTAGAAGATGGTGCGACGGGCCGAGTGGAGGGAGACTATGAAGGAGTGCACAACTGCGAGATCGATATTTAGAGAGATGGGGCGAGAACGTGCGCTGTTGCGCGCAGTGGCGGAGCCATGAAAAATGTCCCATGAGCTAGGGGCCAAGCATTGCTAATCCTTTACGAGGAGGGCCGGTTCATCAACTTAAACCATTTTCACCAGCAATTTTCTAATGATCACATTCATATTAGCCTCGATATATAGTGATGTTAGGGGGGCAGGGCCCTTGCTGCCCCTGTCTTCGACATTGTGCGCGCATCTGAGAGATGAAGCGGACGGCATGGATGATGAGAGGGGGCATTGGATATAATTAATGTGGGTGAATTAGCTATATATGTAATCCTATATAGAGAGGTATAGATTGATCGATGTGGATGTGGGAAAGAGGGTGAGACCTCACTAGATATATAGATTGATCGGTTTATGTGGAAAACTATGAAAGACCTAGCTATACACACACACACATAGAGGAACATCGATTGTTGCGCACGCACGTGAGAGATAAAGAATGCCCGATATGATGGAGAGGGGGATGTGTGTCTGTGTGTGTGCCTTCATGGGAGACTGACCTGAAGAAAAAGATTGCATGTGTGCGATGGATAATGCTGACTGGTAGTGTGTGTGCATGCATGCATGAGGGAAAGTTAGTGGTACAATTATAAAGAGAAGACTAATGTGTGGGTGTAAAAGACTAGGTGAGGTCATAATCAATGTAAAGTTGAATTCAAATATTTGAATAAGAGATCATGATGTTTGAAACCTATGCATGGATGAATATAACGAAGATCTGCGCGGTGTGGTTTGGAAACGAGCATGTTGTAATGTACACACATTGAACAAGGTCAGACTGGTTTGAATTTGAGATATCGATGGCAGACATCGTTTGGCCACATTGCATCCGTTCATGGACACACTATTCTAATTGGAGATTATGGGTGGCTTTCGCATCACATATCTATATCTATACCCCTATATATATAATATATTATATATTTTTTATATAGTGTGTGGATAACTTTAACTTTGAAAGATGGTCGTTGGATGAGGCCAATCTGATGGTGTAGAGCTGGCAAATTTGAGCACTACTGGCCGTTGGATATCATCTAGATTCCACCAGATTTTGCCACATGTACAATCTAGAAGACTCTATGGTTGAACTTAAGCATAATGCACAAACCTCAAAACACAAGCACTTCTTCTTTGTTCTAGAATCTTCTGTATCAGAATTTCCCAAATGTTTTTCTACATGATTTGTTTTTTACTTTATGCCTTATAACGCACAATTCCATGAATCTTAAAATAGATTAGCTTTCTTATAAAAACTAGATGATTTTGAATGAAATGAACTATAAGAATTAAACGAACATCTACATCATGCATATATGACTCAAAGCTTACATGCTATAATGTGGTATTTACTCATAATTTGGTTGCCAAATCTCATGCATGTAATGCACATGTACCTTACTAGTCTAAATGGTGTCTGTGTGTGTGTTGTGCGTGTTAAACACATTGTACGTAGTATATCATACTAGTCTAAATTGTCTTTTTTTCTTTTGGGTACACGTTAAGCTTGTTCTCCCGAAATTTCAAGCCACACCTTGTTATGCCGAAATCTCAAGCTAGCGTCTCTGTCTATCGTGCTGCGAAACTCCTGCCTCTTCAACCCGTGCCTTGTTACCCCAAAATATTTAAGATAAATCTTTGTCTCGTTGTGCTCCGACAACTCCCTCCATCTCAACCCGCGCCTTGCTATTCCAAAATTACAACGCGCGCAAAAACTCCCACCTCCTGTGAAATCCCGACACGTGAAGTGCCCGTGATACCCCTGAACCGAAACAACCGCCTCAAATCGGTGGGGGTACTTTCGTAGCTTACCCCATATTTCGGACAAGCGCGTCCCTAAGCCATGGTTCCCCACTCCCATCCCATCCGCCCACCCATTCGTACACTGAAGCCAGGAAAACCCGCGAAGCTCCATGCCCTCCTTCGTCCGCCACCCAGCCGGAGCCTCTTGCCTGATGATGTCGTCCACAGAAACACCTCGACGTCCCTCATCCACCGTACTGTATGAGGATCCATCGTCGATCTGGTCGTCCTGTCGGTTCAGCCACCCCGTCCTCCACCTCCAAGGAGCTACCCCGACATTCCCCTCGTCTTTCACGCCACCTCCATTCCCACACCGCCATCTTCACCTGCACCACCAGAAGAGCATCATCATCACTGTTTCCTCGGATGAAGCTGTGACCTAATCGGCGCCACCAAAGAGGTTGTACACTAATCACCGCATTTTCTTCTTGATTCGATCTCACGGTGCTGCTGGCACTCGGTCCCGAGCCGACACGGCGTGGCTCCATCCACGGCGGCGTCACCGGCCACTTCCTCCACGGCGTCGCTCCCTCGGCGGCGACATCCACATCAGTAGGAGCTGCTGCTGTGTTAGCTCTCGCTTGTGCTGCTGCTCTGCTCTTGCTCCTGGTCCCCTGCCTGGTTTGCTCTTGCTCGAGCTGCTACTCTCGCTCTTGCTCTTGCTTGCAATGCTGCTCTGATTTAGCTACACTTCAGTCGACTGAATCGACTTTTGGGTCAGTCGATTTTCAGGGGGTGGGGGGCTCGCCGGAGTTAAGGAAGAACCAGCCGCAGCAGGGAGGGGGGCTCGCCGGAGAGGTACCTGTTAGATTTCGGGTTTCGGCAGACCCTTGTGGTTCGAACACTGGGGTGTGCACGGAGATTTCGCCTTCTACCTACCTGCACCCCTCCGCCTCGCTAAGATCTAAGCTATGGAAAGAACAGCACAAGAGACGCAGGGTTTATACTAGTTCGGGCCACCGTTGTGGTGTAATACCCGACTCCAGTGTGTGGTGTGGTGAATTGCCTCTTGGACTGATGATGATGAGCAATACAAGGAAGAACAGCCTCGCGAGGGTCTGTTCTTGGCTGGGGGGATGAACTGCTTAGGAGGAGTTTAGTCACCCTTCTCTCTCTCTCTCCGATTTTTCCATCCTTCTACCCTGTGGGTGGCTAGTCCTATTTATAGGCAAAGGCCCTGGGCCTCTTCCCAAATATTGAGCACGAAGGGCGCCAACAATTGGCCATTTTGAAGGGGAACATCTGGTACACTTCTCCTGACTAAAGTTGGTCCTCGCCTGCCAAAGGCTCTGGTGGTGACACTGGCTTGGGCTCCACAATGACTTCCCCCCTGCCGCTGGACTGGTCTTGATCTCGTTGCACCAAAACGGGTGCCTTTGCTTGATGCTCTCGCCTGCGCTTGCTCCCTTTGCACCAAAGAGGAAAGGAGGACACTGCGCGGGCTGGCGCCCGCCTGGCACCCTTGGTCGTCATGGCTTGCGTCACGGGCACCTCGTGAGGTACCCCGCCTTGATCTCTCCGCCTCCTCGCGAGCCAGCCTGATGAGGCCGTGCCTGAGGAAGCTTCGTGTCGTCCACCCCGTGAGGCTTGGCCCCTCGCGAGGGTCTTGGGTCTGTGTTGATGAAGACAGGCCATGCTGGGCCCCCTTTTGAGCCACGCCGCAGGCCGCAGGCAGGCAAGTCTAGGGACCCCCGTTCCCAGAACGCCGACAGTAGCCCCCGGGCCCAAGGCGCGCCCGGACTTGGCCGTGCAGGGAGGCGAAAGGGCAAGGGCGAAGCGCCGCGGGCCCTAACAGCTTGCGGCCTTGGGCGCCGTGTGGAGGTTGATTGGACGTGAGCACCTCAGCAACCGCTTGTTGATAAAGGAGCGGCATCTGCCCAGGCTTTGCTTTTTTGCTTTCTCCGGTTGCTGCTCAGATCCCCTTTCTTGCGCCTCTCCTTCCTTCCTCCAAAATTTCCAGATCTACTCCGACCGCGTGACCTAGGAAGCCATGGCGCCTCGTCAGTCCCCGGCCGGAGCTTGGTACTCGTCTGCCCTGGACTCGTCGAACGTGTCGGAGGCGAGCCTCGCCCGGTTGCGTCAGATGGCGGCGGTGCGGGGCATCGACAGGGCGAAGGTGTTCAAGGCCGGCTCCGCCACCCCTGAGGGCCAAGGGAGCACCTTCTATCCGTTCTTTGTAAGCGCCATTGCTGCTGGCCTGGTGCCTCCCTTCTCCGAGTTCTTCTTCTCTGTCCTCCGCCATTATAAGCTACAGGCTCTGCATCTCCACCCCAACTCTGTCCTTCTCCTGGCAATCTACGCCTATTACTGCGAGGCTCACATAGGGGTGCAGCCCTCAGTGGCCTTGCTGCGCCACTACTTCTACCTACGGATCTCTCACGGTCCTGCTTCCGCGTGCGCGAGCTTCATCGCGTACGGTGGCGCCATTGCCATTTCGAACCCCGGGAAAAGGATTGAGGGCTTCAGGAGCAAGTGGGTCTTGACAGATGCTGGGCGTATCCACCCTCGGCTGATCTTGCCCACGGAGCAACCCACGAGCTCCAGCGATTGGGGTCGAGCGGAGCTCGCGGACCCCGCGCGAAGCTGGTGTTGGAAAAGATGGACGCGGATCTGAGGCCGGCCAACATGGCGGCGGCAAAGCTGACCGGCGCATCGCTGCTGAGGGAATTCCTGGAGCACCAGCTGGCTCCGCTTCAGCAGTACTCACTTCCGATGTGGAGGCCCCATCCGAGCCCCGCGGCCTTGGCCAACGGAGATCTAGCTGCGGTCCTCCAATCTTTGGTCGGGGGCGATGTGGCAAGGTTGGAGGGCGCTCCTTTGCCCTTGTTCCTCCGCGATGACTGGGAGCAGGTAGTTGAGTCCATGCCCGTCTTCAACGGGGACGGGCCCGTGCTCATGGAAACTCCCAGGGAATCGGTGGACGTGTCCTCCGACGACTCTAGCGAAGAGGAGGAAGGAGGGGAGCGAGAAAAAGGGCTTGACTCTGAGGCGACTAACGGAGAGTCAAGGGCTCCCCTCCCCCGGCGCAGGTCCTGCGCTCTCCGCCTCTCTCCGAGCGATGACGATGAGGATGATGACGAGCAGGGCCGCGGGAGCTTGCCCCCAATCCCGAAGAAGGACGGGACCGGGTTGATCTCCCGCGGGTCTGCCCCGGCCCCGAGGCGGACCGCAGACGCACCTTCCGCTCCGGAGCTTCCCAAGGTTGACCCTTCCAGCCGGCTTTCAGGCTTCAAATTTGGCCGGAGGCTGCTTGAGCTCACTGGCGACGACCCGTAAGCGCTTGATTCTTGTCTTTATTTCTTGTTCTACTGCTGAGGCTTGACGTCCACATCTCTTGGACAGGCTGGTGCCCGCAGCAAAGAAGCCGAAGGGAACTCCTGAGGTTCCATCTGTGGCAGCGCCTCTGCCCGCGAAGGAAGGTGCCCGCGACGCACGGGCTTCTCCTGCCCGGTCGTCCTCGTGAGGCCTGGCTAAGCCAGCTGGGGCGAGCTCAGCCCCCATGGCCCAAGTGACTCCCGAGGTGCCTTTGCCTGCTGCCGCCACTACAGCCGTTGGGGCGGAGCAGGCTCCGCCTCAGGATGCTGTGGTCGCGCTGCCGCCTTCTCCTCCTACTCCACCGACTGTTGTCTCTCCAACTCCTCCTGCTGTTCTGGATCGTGCTGCTGCTAAGCTGGACCGGCTGCGGCAGGATCTTCTTGGCGCCGACCCTCGCTTGGTGGCCGGGCGCTTGGAGCTGGCTTCAGGATGGATTCGCTCCGACGCTTCGATTCGGGCGGCGCTGGTCCAGGCCTCGACGTCTTGCGATGAGGAGAGGCAGGCCGTCCTTGAGGCGAAGGTTCCTCGTGACGCAGCCCTGGGGGAGGTGGTCGACGTCCGTGGTCGCTGCAAGGTGCTAGAGGACGAGTTGCAAGGCCTGCGGGACCAGCTCGCGAAAGAGGCCCGCCTTCGCCAAGAGTAGGAAGAAGGCATGAAGGCTCGCGAGGCGGCCGTCAAGGACCGGGAGGCCAGGCTCAGGAAGCGCCGTGACCGCCTAGGCGCGCTGGAGCAGGAGTTCGGGGCGAGGAAGGTCGAGCTGGACGACAAGGCCCAGGTTCTTGCTGAGGACCGCGTGGCCTTCGCGGAGATGGAGGCGAGGGCTCGCTCCTCGCTGAGGACGCTTTACGACAGCGGCCTGGAGAGCCCGCTGGCTGGCGCCGAGGACGGCCCCGCCAAGCAGCTTCCCTTCCTGGTTCGCGCTCTTGAAGATGTCGCCCTTGGCCTTGGCCCCACGGCCGAGGCCGAGGCGCATGTCCTGTCTTCTGCAGCGCTGGTGCGGGTCCTCACCCACATCTACCTTCATGATCCCGGCGTCGACCTCGACAGCCTGCTGGAGCCGGTAAGCGGCGAGCGTGCCACTGCCGCTGCCGAGGTCGTGAAGGGTCATGCGGAGGCTCTGCTGGGGAAGTTCCGGGCCTTCAGCACCAAGCCAGAGCGAGGCGCTGCCGACCCTGCTACTCCATGAGGCGAACCCGCTCTACACTGCTCCACTGCCGACAAGTGACTCCGTTGTGGCTCCTGTCCTGCCTTCAATTCCTGCACATGTACCATGCCTCGGGGAGGCTTTTAAACTTATGTTTGGCATTGAGATAATAGTGTGGACTGTAATATTTGCTTTTGAATTCCTTGAAATTTACGCTTTTCCTTCCTACTTGCTTATGTTCTACGCCGGCAGAGCCCGTCACCGCGCATACCTCACCCAGCGTTAGCCCCGACCGGAAACCAGGACGGGACCAAGGAGTGAGGGGCTACGTGATAAGTTAGGCTCCTGAGTCGCGATGCTCAGGAGTCCCCCTAGGCACACGGCCAACAAGTAGGGAGGTGAGATGTGGCTGGATCTACCGTTCTACGTCTGCAGAGCCCGGCCCCGCGCATACCTCACCCAGCGTTAGCCTTTCGTAACTAAGGAGTGAGGGGCTACGTAACCAGTTAGGCTCCTGAGTCGCGATGCTCAGGAGTCCCCTTGACGCTCAAACGTCCTTCGTACCTTGGCTCCGCTCGGGGAGAGACGCGCGACGAACCAGGCCCGGGGGGCCTGGCTGGGTGGCGTGCGTCTGGGCATGACCCAGGCGCAGCCCCCGTGCCCAGCCCCCTCGCGCGTCACTCCTGAGAGGAGGCGTTGCGATGAGGCTAGACACTGAGCTCTAGGCTCCCTGAGGTTGATGCGGCCCGGGGGCCACCCTCAGTTGTTTATCACCAGCGCGGAGCATAGCGCTTCCGTATGTGTACGGGCATAGCCGCTCCTTGGCAGTGTCGTCAGCCAGCGCGGAGCATGGTGCTTCCACTAGTACGTGGGAGGGGGCTCCCCTCCGGGAGGAGCCCCCGGGGCGTGTACAGCCCCACCCTGACACGTGGCTGGCACGGTAGGGCCTGGCGAGGTGTATCTGGGCACCCGTGAGCCAGCGCGGGACTCACGGGGCCCTACCTCTAGGCGGGTTGCGCCTGGCACTTGGCCTTATCTTGTGGTGTGTCCCTGCAAATTTGGTTAGATGCCGGCACTCTACGTCCTCGGGTCCCGGCCCTCGAGCTGGTCTCAGCCGTCGCTGGTATGCCAGGTCGCGATGTCGTGGACAAGGCCAGAGGGTGAGGGCTGGAGAGCCAGTAAGAGTCCTGAGTCGTGATGCTCAGGTACCCCCCCTTTAACGTGCAAGTAGTCGGCATGGAGAAGAAGAGGTGCCGTGGACCGGCATCAAATAATCAAGCATGGTGGGTCGAATGCATAGCCAGAAATAAACGCAAAATGGATACATGCCGCTGGGTCTGGCCCGAGCGACTTGGGGATGATGCAGCCCGAGGGGCGCCCCCAACGAAGTAAGCTAACACCATGAAATAAAAGGGATACATGCCGCAGGGACGGACCCACGCGGCCTGGGAATAATGGAGCCCTGGGGGGCGCTCCCAGCTAGAAATGAAACTTGAAAGATGTCACCTGATGATGTTGAGGACGAAGGAGTGTTGGTGTAGCAGACTCGGTGGGCTGCGGAAGCCAATCCTCACGAGCCCCCAGGCCCAGGGGCCTCGGGAGGCTCCGGAGGCGCTGGTGGCTCCTCCCGGACCATCTCCATCTCTGCCAGGGCTGCGAAACGCCTAGCCTCTTAAGCCTCCATGATGCCCCTCATGAGGTGCTGGTACGCCGCAGCCGCGTTCGGCAAGCCGTAAGGCATGCGAATGTAGTAGTGGGGTGGACCTTTGCAGCACACCACTCGCGAGGGCCAGAGGCGCTCTAGAGAGGTGACTCGATTGAGCCCTGGTATGTCTATGCAGACGCGCAGCCCACCATCCTCGCCTGGATGGGGAGCCACAGCTGGTAGGCGGCGGCCGCCTTTCATGACTCTTGACTCCTGTAGCTCCTGAATGGCCTTGCTGACGAACTCCTGAGGGTCTGGCCCTCCTTGCCTTACTCCTTCTTGAGGGAAACATGCTTCTAAACACGCCTCCATTTGGTGCCCAAGCGCCTCCCTCGTGACCTTAGCCAGGTCAGTGGCCTTCCAAGGGAGAGCCCCCGAGCCCTGCCTGAGGAGGGCGCCGGGCGCACTTTCCTATGCGATGGAAGGAGGTTCCCCCTGGGCAGGCACGGGCCCTGAGGGGCCTGCCTCCTGAGGGGCCGGGCCGGACGATGTCTTCTTCTTCTTGGGGGCGGTCTCGGGAAGCCTCCTGCTTCCGCGATTCGGGTCTTCCAATGATGCGGCCTGAAAGGCTCGTTCCAGGGAACACACCGCGTCCTTCTCTTCACAGGGCACCGTGATGACTCCGCCACTTCCTAGCATCTTGAGGACGTTGTAGCCGTGGTGAATTACGGCCATGAACTTGGCCAGCACTGGGTACCCAAGGATGGCGTTGTACGGCAGGCGAATGTGAGCGACGTCGAAGTCAATGAGCTCGGTGTGGTAGTTGTCGCGTGCCCTGAAGGTGACAGGGAGGCGGACCTGCCCAATCAGGACCGTGGAGCCGTCGGTTACTCCGGAGAAAGGCTTGGTTGGCTGAAGCTGCCTGTAGGGCACTTGGATATTGTTGAATGTTTCCACGGACAGGACGTTGAGCCCTGCCCCGCCATCGATGAGGGTCATGGTGACCACCACGTTGCTGATGATTGGGGAACAAAGCATCAGGAGGACTCCAGCTGTGGCCGCACACTTGAGCTGATCGGCTGAGCTGAACATGATGGCACACGCCGACCACCTGAGAGGGCGCGTGGCTTCGAGCTTGGGGAGGACTGCATTCACTTCGTGGGCGAACTACTTGAAGATGCCTTGAGAGACTAGGGCTTGAGCCCCGCCCAGGATGCAGGCGATCGCGCGCGGCTCCTCGAAGCCCCTAGCCCCCTCGTCCTGATGGCGGTCCTCGTTTCTCCTTGGCTGCGGCGGCAGCGGAGGGAGGCCTGCGCTGCTTTGCGGGTGATCCTTGCGAGGCTGATCCCTCCAGTCTCCCTCGTGAGGCGGGTCTTGCCAGCGATCCTCGCGTGGTCGATCGCGCCACCCTTGGCGCGGGCAGCGGTCTTCCCAGCGTCCTGCGTTCCTTTCTCCTCCTCGAACGTAGCCCCGGTCACCGCGGTCGGGACGACGGCTGATCCTTCCTTCTTGCACGGCTCGGAGCTCTTGACATTCGTTGGTGTTGTGGGTGTGGAGGTCATGGTACACACAGTACCGACGGTCCTTGGGAGATTCGGGCTGATCTCTGCCCCGCTTGGTGTCTGGTTCTGCCGCGAGCACGGCAGCCCCCTTGCACTTCACATCCTTGGCCTTGGGCTTCTTCTCTTCTGGGTCTGCGGCAGGCAGCTCGAGGAGGGAGAGACGCCCTTCCTCAGCCCTGGTGCACTTGGTTGCCAAGTTGAGGAACTCCAAGGAAGTGCACAGGTCTTCATGCATCGCCAGCTCCTCCTTCATCTTGACATCGCGCACGCCGTCGGAGAAGGCTGAGATAATGGCCTCCTCGGTCACCTTGGGAATCTTGAGGCGTGCGTTGTTGAAGCGCTGGATGTACTTCTGCAGGGTCTCTCCAGGTTGTTGCTTGATGCGGCACATGTCACTCACGGCGGGTGGCCGGTCGTGAGTACCTTGGAAGTTGGCGATGAAGTAGGTGCGCATCTTGTCCCAGGAGGAGATCATGCCTGGAGCCAGGTTCAGGAGCCAGGTGCGGGCCCCGTCCTTGAGCGCCATGGGAAACCAGTTCACCATGACCTTCTCATCTCCGTTGGCAGCTTCGATGCCCAGCTCATAGAGCTGGAGGAACTCCGCAGGGTCGGCCGTGCCGTCGTAACAAGGAGGCAGGTCTGGCTTGAACTTGCCGGGCCATGCGACGCTGCGTAGCTCGGTGGTGAAGGCACGGCAGCCTGCTGTGGCCACTGGAGGCCTTGGGTGATGGAGAGCTTGGTCTTGCATGTCCCCACGCGCTGCAGCTGGGAGCAGCGCGGGGTCTTGACGTGCGGGAGCAGGAGCATGGTCGCGACGTGCTGGAGCAGGGAGCGCCCGGGCAGCTTCTTGCGGGCGAGGGACTTCTTGGCAGCTCTACTCTTGCCGTGCTGGCACCTGACGGAGCGGGTTCCACCCAGGGGCCACGCGCCTTGGAGCCATGGCGCCTTCTTGAGGAGGAGGCGGCTGGGGCGCCCCCGGAGCTTCATCGCCCGCGCGGGGCGGAGTGCGGTGTAGCGGAACGGATGGCGCGGGAGATCCCCCTGCGGCGCGAACGAGCTCGGTGACGCGGTCGAGCCAGTCTTCGTAGACATCATCGATGGGACGGTAGCACAGGAGCTCGTTTGCCGCGATGAGCGCAGCTCGATCCTCCATGGGTGCGCGGAGCGCGCGGGACGAAGAACCAGCTGGGGTGAGGGAGGGAGTAGCGGTGCGGCCGTCTTGCCGCACGGATGGATGCTGAGACGACGCTTGCTGCTCGTCCCTCGCCGGGCTGGTGGCGGCGTTGATGGCAGGTGACGGGCAACGGCGAGGATGCCCGCCGACAGAAGCCGTCTGGGCGACACGGGAAGCGAGAGCGGCCCGGCGCTCGGCGCGGGGCCGACGAGCTTCAGACATGGACGCGATGGTCGGAGGAGAACGGGGTGGTGGAAGACGAATTCCGGCGCACCCCTACTTGGCGCGCCAAATGTCGGATTTCGGGTTCCGGCAGACCCTTGTGGTTCGAACACTGGGGTGCGCGCGCAGATTTCGCCTTCTACCTACCTGCACCCCTCCGCCTCGCTAAGATCTAAGCTATGGAAAGAACAACACAAGAGACACAGGGTTTATACTGGTTCGGGCCACCGTTGTGCTGTAATACCCTACTCCAGTGTGTGGTGTGGTGGATTGCCTCTTGGGCTGATGATGATGAGCAATACAAGGAAGAACAGCCTCGCGAGGGTCTGTACTTGGCTGGGGGGATGAACTGCTTAGGAGGAGTTCAGTCACCCTTCTCTCTCTCTCTTCGATTTTTCCATCCTTCTACCCTGTGGGTGGCTAGTCCTATTTATAGGCAAAGGCCCTGGGCCTCTTCCCAAATATTGAGCGGGAAGGGTGCCAACAATTGGCCATTTTGAAGGGGAACATCTGGTACACTTATCCTGACTAAAGTTGGTCCTCGCCTGCCAAAGGCTCTGGTGGTGACGCTGGCTTGGGCTCCACAATGATTTCCTCCCTGCCGCTGGACTGGTCTTGGTCTCATTGCATCGAAACGGGTGCCTTTGCTTGATGCTCTCGCATGCGCTTGCTCCCTTTGCACCAAAGAGGAAAGGAGGACACTGCACGGCCTGGCGCCTGCCTGGCACCCTTGGTCGTCATGAGTTACATCACGGGCACCTCGTGAGGTACCCCGCCTTGATCTCTCCGCCTCCTTGTGAGCCAGCCTGATGAGGCCGTGCCTGAGGAAGCTCCGTGTCGTCCGACCCGCGAGGCTTGGCACCTCGCGATGGTCTTGGGTCTGTGTTGACGAAGACGGGCCGTGCTGGGCCCCCTTTTGAGCCACGCCACAGGCCGCACGCAGGCAAGTCAGGGGACCCCCGTTCCCAGAACACCGACACTACCCCATTATCTATCTTAGGGTTTAGGGTGGGGGCGGTGGTCGTTAGCGGTGGTGGTGGGGCCGTGGTGTGGGGATCGCCGGAGAAAAAGCTCGGCACGAGGGGCCTACAGGGATGGCCGGGGCGGCGGCGGCGGACCGACGGTGGGGAGTGTTTTCGGGGCGGGCGGGGCGGCGCACCGCCGGCCACGGGCGGCGGGGGGCGGCTGTTTGGCCGGTGGTGGCTAGCGGCTCAGGGGGTGGAGGTTGAAGATGAACTGCAGGCCCTTGATTTCGTATCCTACGGCTGCAAAATCGACTGACCAGATATGAAAAAGTCAGTCGACTGATGTGAAGCCTCACCTCTAGTGCGTTCAGTTTCAACAGTAAAATTCAGTTTTGATAGCAAAATTCAGTTTCGACAGTTAAGTTCAGTTTTGACAGTTAAATTCAGTTTCGATAGTTAAGTTCAGAGATGAGCGGTTGATGTATACATCTAGCACTTTGTGGTTATGTATTTAACATCATCTATTGGAGATGCTATTAGAATTCCACTCAAGTTAACGTTGTCTCTCTTGTCCTGCTTCAGCCTCGGCATCGTACAACTCACTGGAGCTGCTCCAACGACGAAACCCTCCATCACAGCGGAGCAGTACCTTGGGCTCCATCTCCAGACGCCTAAGATCTTCTTCCCCTCCTCCGACAGCCAAGTCGGTCGGAGCATCCTCACTGGCCAACCCAATCACGCTGAGATCGACATGGCTTCGCCAAAGAGGTTGTACACTTCTTGTGGTTTGACTTAATCTCACTATGCTTCTTTGCATCCTGTGATCTTCCAATTCTTGTGAACCAAACACCCAGATTGGCAGAAATCCTATGTTTTTAAATTCTCTGTTTTGCACGTGCATTCCTATCCTATTACTGTCTATTTCCTATCCCTGCATTGTTAGAATCCTCAAATTCAAACAAGCCCTTACACAATTACTTCTGTTACAGATATGTGTCAAAGAAAACCTTGTGTGGTTTTTCCTGCTCCTGCGGTGCTGTGTTCCACCCCAGCTCAGTTTCTCCAACAATGGAAGGGTTCACCACAGCAGGGAATCGCTCTCCAGACTGTCTTTCGCCGCCTCAGATCTTCTTCCCCATCGCTGGTAGCCACGACAACTGCATTACCATCATCAACTGAGCAGATGACCTTGAGGACTACACGGGTCCGCAAGAGAGGTCACACTCTTTCGTGTCTGCTTACGCTATGCATTGCTTAATATGATGAGATGCTACTTTATCGTCGTTTTCACCTATTAGACTCTGAGTTAGGTCCAAACTTATGCTAAAACTTGAGTTTTTAAATGGTTGTGGGGTACATATTGGGGCAGCAATCAGTACTATCTGTCTACTGTCTGGTTAATCTCGGGTGTCTACTATGAGTTTCATGTTGGGTGCAAACAAACATTAAAGGAGCCATTATCTGTATTTTTTAACTAAAGCTATTATCTGCCTGCTATCATTTGTTTTGGGTCTATCTACAGTTTACTACCATCACTCTAGATTTGTGCATGCACTCCTTACATAATCTCACTATGTTTTATTCCGATGCATGTCAGTTATTGTACACAATGGAACTGAACATGTAGAGCAAAAAATACGAGCCTTGCGTGGCAATAAAATTTTATGCAGATGTCGCTCCATGGTGGGCGCAAAGGCAGCCCCCCTCCACCCATTTCGGATCGTAGTCAAGAGGAAGATAACTGTTCTGAGGGGGATTCAGAAGTAGAAGACCACTCCTATTTACCCCATGAGGTGTTCACTCTAACTTGGCATGCTGATGTTGGTAAAATCATGCATATGGTGCCTTCCATTGCTTACTGTATACATCAAAGATGTCATCTGCTTAGTTTAGACATGCTTTGTGCCAATGCCATCTGTTTAGTTTCTTTATCGTATATGTGAATCATGCAATGCCATCTTGTTTAGCCAGGCATCATATATGTGAATTTTAAAATTGCCACCCTAGTTAGCTAGTCATCTTATATGTGAATTATATCATGACATCATTTTTTATTACGTGTTAAATTTGTCAACAATTTTAGTACATTCAATTACTCTTCATGTGCATCAGCCATTCGGCATGGTCATGGAAAAATCTGGAGTGGAAACAAGGTCTTCAGAGAAGACAATGCTATTTGACAAAGCGCATGTCTTGCTGGTTACAGATAGCTCCTCAGAGGAGGATTTAGAGATAGATGACCAGTCCTATTCCCCCCTCGCCCGAGGTGCATGCTCTAACTTGGCAGAGTTATGTTGCTCATATCGTGCGTATGGTATCTTGCATTGCTATGTCATTTGCTTAGTTTAGACATGCTTTGTGTGAATGCCACCTGTTTAGTGTCTAATTACCATATATGTGAATTATGCAATGCCATCTTGTTGCAAGACATTATATATGTGAATTATGCAATGCTATCTTGTTGCAAGGCATTATATATGTGAATTATGCAATGTCATGCTATTTAGCCAAGCATCTTATATGTGAATTATATCATGACATCCTTTTTTTGTATTTCTCATTGCTTTTGTCGACAATGTTTGTATGTTCAACTACTCTTCATGTGCATCAGCCATTTGAATTGGTAATGGAGAAATCTGGAGTGAAAACAAGGTCTTCAGAGCAGACAATGCTACCTGGTGAAGCAGATATCTTGCTGGTTACAGATAGCTCTTTAGAGGGCGATTGAGAGGCAGATGACCAGTCCTATTATCCCCCTGAGGTGTATGCTCACACTTGGCAGGGTTATATTACTCATATCATTCATATGTTGTATTGCAATGCTTAGTTTTTACATCATATACACGATATTGAATGCCATCTCCTTAGTTGACACATCATATATGCCCTTGCCCTCTGCTCACTTCCTTAGTATATATATCATATATTTGAATTATATCAAGACATGATGTTTACATAGACAGCATGTATCTGAATTATGGCATGCCAACCCATTTTCTAAAGACATAATATAGTTATATCATCTCATCCTATTCACACTTCACATAGTCATCATATTTTGAATTATGTCATTCTATCTGTGAATTATATCATGCCATCATGTTTCCATCGACGGCATGTTTGTGATTTATGGCATGCCAACCACTTTAATAGACACATCGTATAGTTATATCATGTCATCCTGTTTACATAGTCATCATATTTTGAAGTATGTCATTCTATCCTATTTAGTTAGCCATCATACATGTGAAATTGTGTCATGCTATCCTGTTTAATTAGCCATCATATATGTGAAATTATGTCCTGCTATTCTGTTTGGTTAGACAACATAAATGTGAATTATTTCATGCCCTATTTTCTTCCCTACTATCCATTGCACCTGTCTATCTTACAATGCCTGTACATTCAATTACTTTTCTTGTTTATCAGCCATTTCAATTGGAGGGGTGATGGCAGTATCTATGGGAGTAAAAATATGGTTTTCAGGAAAGATTGTGCTACCTGTCGGTGGAGATAGAATCACGGTTGTACTTGCCCAAGAACCAGCCCCACCACACATAACCTAGACTCACGCAGATTGTACCCCTACCTAGTTGGACAGAGAACCAGCTACACCCCTTCTAACCCCAACCCCAGCAGATAGTAACCCAGTTCCCATTGACACAGCACCGTCTCCACCACAAAGCACCCAAACACGAGCAGTTAGTAAGGCAACTACAGTGCCCGAAGCATGAGGACCACCACTCCGAACCCCAAGTCAATGCTTAAAGCAGAAGAAGAATTTTTCTCAGGTCAGGTTCCATAGCTATGGTTCATACTACTTTGCTCTTGCATCACTGTATTTACTCATACCAACTAATTTCAAATTTGAAGGATGCAATTGAAACTCCAATGATGCAACAGGTATGTTTTAAACCTGTTTCTTTAACGTGTGCTGTTGTAACTTGCTCTATGTTGATTTTAGTTTCAATTGAATAAACAGTTATATTCTCATGCCATGCACCTTACAAGTGTTGTTATTGTTGTGTAGTTTCCCACACTTATATTCTGTCTAAGCTGCTTTGTCTTAATTAGATATGATTCGAACGATATCTATCTTTATTTGACAACATAAACTAGAATGATATAGACCATACAGTGACCATACTACATAGATATATGTTTGTTTCATGCTGTTATCCTGTCCACCTTACTACTGAACTGGTTTACCAAAATGAGTTTCATATACTACATTGTAAACCTGTGATGTGTTTGTTTGTTTCTCTTATAGAATGCGGAAAAAAATATTGGAGAAGAGTACCCCGTTATGCAATGGTACAGGAAGTAATGCAGATAAGGTTCACGATAGTGAGACATCCCTGTTGCTCTCCAAGAAAGCTGATAAAAACTATGTTGAAGACACTGAGACAACCCCAATGTCCTGTCTTGATGTAGTGTTCGAGTTACTAGCTACTACTGCTGGCACCAGCTCTTTGAACTTGCTGCCTGAATCAGTTCGGCTTCTTGAGTCTCAACTTCAAGTTGAAATACATCGATCAGATGTTATGCGATAGGAAGCCGAAGGAGTGAGGAAGTCCGTGCAGAATTGAGATGCATACTTTCTGGTGCAACAGCAAGTGCTGGAGGATTTAAGCGCCAAACAAGAGAATGTTAATAAGCTTGCTAAGCATCTTGCCAGCATTATGGGTACCCAGGATATTGTTTCATGAGCTCTTCTAAAGTGGTTTCAGCAATGGACTTGTTTTGTTGCGGTGTTTATATGCTGCTTTGTTCCCTATATTTGCACTGGTGGCGAACTTTGATGCCCAGTGGATGTAATATGTGTAATAGCCGTGATAGCCTAGCGTAAGTGTCTTGCCTATTTATTTTCTTATTGTCTTGTTTATTTGTTTTCTTATAGTCAGTGCAGTTCTTTTTCCGCGGTTTGCTAGTGGCCGCAATAACCTATTTTTTAAAACTAGGCCACATTAACCATGGGCTACATATTTACTGTAGTTAACATGGGCCTCCTATGGGTCGTAGAAACAATGGGCCTTCTAAGGGCTGTAGAAACAATGGGCCTTCTATGGGGCGTAGAAACCATGGGCCTTATACGGGCCGTTGACACAATGGGCCTTCTATGGGCCGTATCATCAACGGGCCTTCTACGGGCCGTATGATCAGTTGGCCAAACATGGGCCAATAACATACCACATTATGGCCGTAAATGGGCTAGAGTTGAAATCGTCCATTCATGGGCCGACCATAACGGGCCGTCGTTAATCGGCGGTATTTGATGACACTATGAAAACGGCTCAACGTATTAATGGGCCACAAACGGGCCGACTATAACCACGGGCTGAATTTGGCCCACAAGCAGAAAATGACAGTAATGGGCCGAAAGTAAACGAATGCTGGAAATGAGACCAAGAATAAATGGGCCCTGAGAAGGCCGAAAGATAACATGGGCTGGAAACGGCCCAACGAAATAATGGGCCGTTAATGGGTATAAAGTGATACTTGTTCATTACGGGCCAGTTTTACCACGGGTCAGTAATGGGCCGAGGGTTACTAAGGGCCTCATATCGGCCAAAAGACGTCATGGGCCATACATGGGCCGGAAGTTAAAATGGGCTGGAATTATATTGGCTGACCCAGATGACGCTACTGGGCCTAATTCGGATAGGCTGTAAACGGGCCCTGGGTTAGCGGGCTGTAAATGGGCTATATGCGAACAGGCTGTTAACAGGCTTGCCGTGGGCCGGCCCGCCACCTTTTGACCAAGTCAAACGGGCCGGCCTTTTCACAGGAATGGGCCTCTGTTGGGCCGTGCCACGTGTTGACGTATCATAGGCGCTTTGGGTCCAATGAGTGGATGACATCTGTCCCAACGGTGAGCCGACACGTGTTCCCTCCAGCCAATCATGATTTTACACGTGGAAAATCCCCATTGGTCGGGGCTGTTAATGGGTTATCGGATCCAAAACCGGAACCAATAGCTTAACGGTGTTCCGTTACGGTGGATGCCATGTGTCGGTCACCCTTGGCGAAAGCACTTCTGTGACGCGCGATTTATCGTCATGGAAGTGGACACTTCCGTGATGATAATTTTGGTAATGTCATGGAACACTTCTGGGACAGCACATGTATGACTATCTTGATCCTGTCATAAAATTGTCATGGATGTACATGCATGATAGAAAACGTGACCTACTGTGACAAACACGTATCATCATGGAAGTGTATTTTTTTGTAGTGCAGGGCTCAACAGGGCCGCATCTCAGGAGCGCTTCTGGCCTTCGCGTGCTAGCCAGTGTGAGGGCCCGCCTCATAGCTACGTTCGCACGCCGTTCGGCTTGCTGAGCGTGGCTGCCACCTTCCAGTGCAATCTGTGGAGCATCCTGGCAGGTCAGGAGGCCAGGCATCACGCGGTCTTGGCGGAGATGGAGACGATCCTCCGGAGGCCACCTGAGCCTCCAGAGCCTCCCGAGGCTCAGGGCCCCAGAGGCTCGTGAGAAGCAACTTCTTCACTACATGTCTTCAGCTACCCCAACACTCCTTCGGCAACCAACCTAGGTGACATCTTTCCAAGTTCATTTAGCTGGGAGTGCCCCTTGGGCTGCATCTTTCCCAGGCCGCGTGGGTCCGTCCCTGCGGCATGTATCTGCTTGCATCTTTAGTTCACTCTGCTGGGAGCGCCCCTCGGCCTGCATTAACCCCAGGCCGCTCGGGTCCGACCCAGTGGCATGTATCGTTCTCGCATTTACCTAAGCTAGTCGCTTTTCATGCGTAATTTATCTATGGATATCACCTTCTCGATTGTCACCTACCATGGGAGCCGCGCGCCGATTATCTTTCTTCAGGATCCTTCGCATTAGAAGGCTAGGCATGGCTTCTGTGCTCGGGCCCGTCCCTGCAGCGTCGATAAATCCAACGGCTGAGCTATGTCTGGCAGGCCGGCCTCGTTCACGTTACCTCCTGGGGTCGTTGGTGCTTGGCCTTCTTGTGTGATAACCTCAGGAAATCCACTCGGTGCGGGTTGTCTAATCATCTTGCGGGAACAGCCATCAAGAATCAAGACCAGGCGCAACCCGCCTTGAGGTAGGGCGTCGTGAGTCCCACGCTGGCTCACGAGTGCCCAGATACACCTCGTCCAGCCCTATCGTGCAAGCCACATGTTAGGGCGGGGATGTACATGCCCCGGGGGCTCCACTCAGAGGGGCCCCCTCCCACGTACTAGTGGAAGCACCATGCTCCGCGCTGGAAGTCGACACTGCCGAGGAGCGGCTATGCCCGTGCAAGTGCGGAAGCGCCATGGTCCGTCCTGGTGATAAACAACTGAGGGCGGCCTCACGACCATATCAACCTTAGGGAGCCTCCAGGCTCGGTGTCTGGACTCATCGCAACGCCTCCCTTCGGGAGAGCCGCGCGAGGGGGCTGGGCACAGGGGCTGCAATCAGGTCACGCCCAAGCGTATGCCACCCTGCCAGGTCCTGCGGACCTGGTCGTCGCGCGCCCTACCAAGCGAAGCTAAGGTACAAAGGTCGTTTGAACGTCAAGGGGGACTCCTAAGCATCGCGACTCGGGATCCTAACTGACCATGTAGCACCTCACTCCTTGGTCCGTCCTGGTGATCCGGTCGGCCCAATGGCGGCTGAGGTATGCACGGGGTCGGGCCCTGCCGACGTAGAACACTAGACCTACACCCGGATCTCCTTTTTATAAGTTGTTTGCGCGTCAAGGGTGACTCCTGAGCATCACAACTCAGGAGCCTAACTGATCACGTAGCCCCTCACTCCTTGGTCCGTCCTGGTGATCCGGTCGGCCCAATGGCGGCTAAGGTATGCGCGGGGTCGGGCCCTGCCGATGTAGAACATGAAGCAAATAAAAAGGAAAATCATAGAATTTCAAAGCAAATATTACAGGACATATTGTTCCCCTGAAATCAAATGAGAGTTTAACGCCTCCACAAGGCATGGTGCACATTGCAGAAGTTAAAACAGGAAAGGAGCCGCCAGCAGGTCGCCTCGTCATCCCTGGACGCCGCTGTCGCCTGCAAGGGATGCTTCTTCTCCAAGCGGCAGCCTTCCTCGCCGAAGACCTTGAAGAACAGCGTGGAGGCGCCATCATATTCGAAGTGGATGGCGAGGGCGCCGTACGCGCGGCAGGCTCGGGCGACCTTGCCCCAGCCTCGAGTCATGAAGATCCTCCCGGAGGCGACGGCTTCAACTTCCGGCGGCATCTCGACGGTGAAGAACTGCTTGGAGGCATCACCGCCCATAGCACGAACTCGCGCGAGGAGTCCGTAGCATGGACCCCTGGGGCGACGGTGTGCACCTCCACGGCACGGCGGCCACGAACCTGGCGCGGGCGGCAGCGCTCATCGCTCCTCCCTTTGGAACCCTCGGCGCGAGCGTACAAGGGCAACGGGTACCCAGGATGTGGCCTCTTGTACCACGGCCGCGACACTACCGGCCTCATGACCATCTCGCCACGATGGGACCTCCTCTTGTTCGGTGGGAGCAGCTCGGGCTCGCTGAGGGAAGTCTTGCCCTTCTCCATAGCCGAGAACCTCTATATCGGCGCCATGACAACACGAGCGAGCAGTGAGGAAGAAGAAGGAGCGGGAGAAGCAAGGAAGAGACGGGTGACGGGGGCTCCGCCCCCCACTTCCCATTTATAGCCAAGGGGAGGCCAATCGTCGGCCTCCACGATTCAAGGTAATAATGATCTTTTTCTACATGCAGCAAGGAACCGTCAAGTCGGGCAGTTGCCGAGGCTGTGTGGGGAAGCGGATACGCCCACATCCAATCAGTCGCTACGCGCCAACCATGGTCGCGGGCTGATGGGGCTCGCGGTGCTCCGCGCTTGCCCTTTGGCTTCGCCTCGAAGCCAAGCCCAAGTGCGCCTTGGGCCCGGGGGCTACTGTCGGCATTCTGGGAACGGGGGTCCCTAGACTTGCCTGCCTGTGACCCGCAGCATGGCTCCACCAGCGGACCCGTATGGCCCATCTTCGCCAGCAAACATCCAAGACCCTCGCGAGGGTCCAAGCCTCACAATGCGGACGATGCAAGACCTCCTCAGGGGCGTCCTCACCAGGATGGCTCACGAGGGGCGGAGAGATCAAGGCGAGGGGCACCTCGCGAGGTTCTTGTGACGCAAGCCATGACGAATGGAACCAGGCAGGCGCCAGCGCGCGCAGCATCCTTGTTTCCTCTTTGGTGCTAAAGGGGAACGCATAGGCGAGGAGTCCCAAGGCATCAGGCAATGATTTCCATATCGGTGCAACAAGACCAAGACCAGCAGGACGGCAAGACAGAGGTCATCGTGGAGCCCAAGACGGCGTCACCACCAGAGCCTTTGGCAGGCGAAGACCACTTTTGTCAGGATAGCTTGTACTAGTTGTCTCCCTTCGAATTTGGCTGTTGTGGGATCCCTTCCCGCTCAATATTTGGGAAGAGGACCAGGGCCTCCATAAATAGGGCTAGCCACCACCGTAGCCAGATCGGGGGGTGAGGAGACAAACTCATCTCACCAGGTAGATCTGATTCAGACCCAGATCATCCCAAACCACACAAGTTCACCAAGCACAAGAACACCTCTCCTTGCGAGGCTGTTCTTCCCTTGTAACTGTTCATCCTCAGCCCAAGAGGTAATCCACCACACCACACTGGAGTAGGCTATTACACCACAACTATGGCCCGAACTAGTATAAATCTTGTGTCCCGTGTTCTTTGGGGTTCGTCGAGCTAGGCCGTGAGATCGTAGAGTGCGTCAGCTAGACAGGGGGAGAGATCTTCGTGCGCACCCCAGTGTTCGAACCTCAAGGGTTTTGCCGGAACCTGAAATCTGACACTTACCTCCCCTCGTAGTTGAGGGATAGATCTTGGTTTTGTTGTCTTTCAGATTCCTCATAGTAATCAACAGATATAAATCCCAAGTCACTCAGAGAATAGAGCTATGCTCCCCGGCAATGGCGCCAGGAAATGGTCTTGATAACCCACAAGTATGGGGGATCGCAATAGTTTTCGAGGGTAGAGTATTCAACCCAAATTTATTGATTCGACACAAGGGGAGGCAAAGAATATTCTCAAGTATTAGTAGCTGAGTTGTCAATTCAACCACACCTGAAAGACATAATATATGTGGCAAAGTATTTAGTAGCAAAGTAATATGGAAGTAACGGTAATGGTGGCAAAAGTAACAGTAGTAGTTTTGTAGCAACCGTAGCAGTGGCAACGGAAAAGTAACTTAGCAAAGATCAATATGAAAGGAGCTCGTAGACAATGGATCAATGATAGATAATTATGTCGGATGGCATTCAGCATGCAACAGTTATAACATAGGGTGGCACAGAACTAGCTTCAATTCATCAATATAATGTAGGCAAGTATTCTGAATATAGCCATACGTGCTTATGAAAAAGAACTTACATGACATATTTTGTCCTACCCTCTCGTGGCAGCGGGGTCCTATTGGAAACTAAGGGATATTAACTCCTCCTTTTAATAGAGTACCGGACCAAAGCATTAGCACTTAGTGAATACATGAACTCCTTAAACTACGGTCATCACCAGGAAGTGTCTCAACTATTGTCACTCCGGGGTTGCCGGGTCATAACACGTAGTAGGTGACTATAACTTGCAAGATAGGATCAAGAACACAAATATAATCATGAAAACATAATAGGTTCAGATCTGAAATCTTGGCACTCAGGCCCTAGTGATAAGCATTAGGCATAGCTAAGTCATAGCAACATCAATCTTAGAACATAGTGGATACTAGGGATCAAACCCTATCAAAACTAACTCGATTACATGGTAAATCTCATCCAACCCATCACGGTCCAGCAACCCACGATGAAATTACTCACGAACGGTGGTGAGCATCATGAAATTGGTGATGGAGGATGGTTGATGATGATGATGGCGACGGATTCCCCTCTTCGGAGACCCAAACAGGCTCCAGATCTGCCCTCCTGAGGAAGAATAGGGCTTGGCGGTGGCTCTGTATCATAAAACGCGATAAATCCTTCTCTTTATTTTTTTCTCCACGAACGTGAATATATGGAGTTGGAGTTGAGGTCGGTGGAGGTCCAGGGGGTCCACAAGGATGGAGGGCACGCCCCAAGGGGTGGGCACGCCCCCACCCTTGTGGTCAGGGTGTCGACCCCTTTGGTTGATTCTTTCACCAATATTTTTTATTAATTTGAAAAATCATCCCCGTGAAGTTTCAGGTCATTCCCAGAACTTCTATTTCTGCACAAAAATAACACCATGGCAATTCTGCTGAAAACAACGTCAATTTGGATTAGTTCCATTCAAATCATGCAAGTTAGAGTCCAAAACAAGGGCAAAAGCGTTTGGAAAAGTAGATACGATGGAGATGTGTCAGTTATTAGGAGCCCCGGGGAAGCGAGCGCCATGACCACCTGATGATGCGTGGTCCGCGCACTCAAGCACTCCATGGCAGGCACACCCGAGGCTCCTGCCTTGCGTCCCTCTGTCTTCTTCACGTGACGCCTCGAGCCACTCTTGCTCTTGTTGTGCTCCCACAATGCCTGGAGACCCAGCCAATGTCCACGTGATCCTCCATCGGCAGATGCTGAGAGACAAAGTTCATTTCCTATGCTCCTTGTGGGGTTAACACTCTTACTTGAAAAAAGCTATAACTGAACCATGTGCACTTGCAGCCTATCACTGGGGTATCGCGTCTCTCTAGTATCTCTCTCCCTCTGGTGTCATGAACGTGTTCCCTTACTTGGTTACTCTTGCGGTCTTGCCTTGCCTTCAACGTCGTCGATAATTCCATCTAGGGGCTGCGGCCTGGGCTGCTCTCCACCAACACCGGCGTACACGAATTACCCGTCGGGGGCTTGTCGCCCGTCGAGGGCTTGGCCCTCTTGGCCACCCTCTGGGCCAGCGTCTCCGTGTCCCTGTGAAGATAACAGCAAATCGAAAGAGGATAACACGGGCATAAGGTCAAGAGATGATGGGAGCCAAATACTTACTCGTCCTCCACCTCCTCCTCCTCCACTGGCTTCCTCTTCCTCTTTGAGCTAAAAGTCTGAGGTCGAATTCGGCCTCCAGGGTGCTGTCGGATGGAGGGGGAGAAGGAGATGGGGTTCGGCGCCGCTTGGACGAGGAGGAGGCAGTCGTCGTCTTCTTCGCCACCGCGGCCTTCACCGTCTTCTTCGTTGCCGCGGCCTTCATCGCCCTCGTCTAGCACATGAGCTGCTCCTGAGCCGGTTGCCGTTGCATGGTCCTCCCTGGCCAGACCGGCTCGCCGGAGCTGGCCCGCTGCAGGACGCGGTTCTTCCCCATGGACGGAGGGTCGCCCACTTCGGCTTCCTCTTCGGGCGACTTGTCGCCCGCATCTTCAGTAAGGGGGCGCCGGCGCCACTGGCCTCCCCAGCAGACTCCGCCCATTGGGCGAGCTCATTCTCCTCCGCAGCCGCGTCGGCCTCGTCCTCCACAGCGCTGGTGCTACCGCCCTCCATGGCAAGCGCCGCTTCCACCGCCCTGGCGGCGACGTAGTCCAACTCCTCCTTAGTGGTATCGCGAATGAGCAGCGGCTCGTCGCGGACATAGCCCTCCAACAAGTTGTCAAAGAACTTCTCACTTGCTCTGCTGACGGCTCGGCCCAGGCCGGGTCGAGGCCATCCGCGTTGAATTCCGGCATCATGGCGATGATGGCAGACTGGTGAGAGTTGTTGCTCAGCGGGACCACTCCCGCCGGCAACCCAAACAGGGGCCTCTTGATGGCCTTGCCGGCCTTCGCGGCCCTGCTGGTCCTCTTAGCCCTGCCGTTGCCGTCCATGTTGAGCTGGAAGAGCCTCTGACAAAAAATGGGCATGCCCCGACACCGTGAAGTTATGCTTTAGGCCAGGCAGGAGCCTCATGACATCGGCCGCATTTCTGAAGTCCCAGGACGACCTCCCCTTGTTGTGCAGCGGAGCGATTCGGCGACGAATGAAATCGGCCCCAATCATCTCAAGGGTAAACCCAGCCATGGTGAGGCGATGGATCCTGGTGGTGGCGACCGTGAGCTTCTTGTCTTTGACATCGAGGTCGCTCTAGTCGTTGCGGGGGGTTGGCGGGCTTTGATGAACTTGGCAGAACTCCTACGGATCCTCCCCCCTGATCCAGAGCCACCGGCCCCGCCACTCGTCCCACCTCTCCTTCTGGGCACCCTCCGGGTACGTGCCCTTCTCTTGGGTCCTCGGGATCCAGGTGATGCACCCAGAAATGGCGTCACCTGGCTGGATGCAAGGATAGAAGTAGTGGCGGAAGAGCGCCGTGCTAGGGAGCACTCTGGCAAAGCCCTCACAGAGATGGGCAAAGAGGGCCACGCACGCCACGACATTTGGCGCAAAGTCGAGGAGGTGAAATCTGTAGGTGTGCATGATGTCGTTGAAGAAATCAGAAACAGGGGGCAGAGCCCGCAAGAAAAGTAGTTGACAAAGAAGGGGTACCGATCTGCGCCGGCCTTGGCGAAATCGGCAGGGATGATGTCTGTGGCAGGGTGCCCCGTCGTCTCCCTCCCCCACAGGGGCTTTAAGTAGTCCCTGAGGTGGACCGCATCGACCGTCGAGGGGAAATAGGCCTGCTGCGTCCGCAACACCGCCAACTCGCTCTCTGGCGCCTTTTTCGCCCCGATGTCCTTGGCCACCCCTTTGACTTTACCTATCTTGGGCGCCATGGCAACTGAGAGGGGATGGAGGATTAAGGGCAGTGAGGGCAGTGAGGGCGCGACGGCAACGAGAAAAGGCAAAAGCTTGAGGAGGAAGAAGGGAGCGGCGGTTCCAAGATTGGACAAGGCGCAGGGGGTAAATGAGCAGTGCGCCTACGATTTCTCCTTTTTTATGGGGAAGGCAAGGGCCACCTCTTTACCATTTACCATGATGTGACGCAGGTGTGCATCAACCGCCCCACGCACGACCCCCACGTCATGCATTCAACATGGGTCGTGGGAAGCACAACTAGCGAGGGGGTTACTGCGGTTAAACTCCGTCGCACACACGCCTGCGCACCGTTCTGGGCCTGGCCTAATAACACTCCACGCATATATGTGACCCAGGCCCGAGAGCTCCTGTCAGTATACAAAAGTAGGGGTCCTTTTTGTACCCCTATACTTGTGCGCGGGCAGTCGTAGCCACACGCCTGCGGTTGTGCTTGGCGGGACAAAAGAGGAAGCAAAGACACAAGACTACCAGAGTCGTGCTCGAGGCCAGAGGTATGAGGAGCAAAGGGGCGAGGTGAAACTCCCCCGACAAGGCCCTTGCCGAGGCGACTTTCCCAACACCAATAAGGCCGCCACCCTTGAGTCTAAGAGTCCCGACGTCATCAACCACATCGGAACCAAGGCTCGGGAGGCACCTCCATGGTGGCATGTAGACCTTTTTGAAGACAAAGGGCACACGGGGCCTAGTTAGGAAGCAAGAAAACAAGACAACAGCAAGGCTCCTTGCCGAGGATGCCCACGAGGCCCTGGCAAGGCTCCTTCCAAAGATACCCACAAGGCCCCGACAAGACTCAGGCCGAGGGCGCCCACAAGGCCCCGGCAAGACCCTTGCCAGGAAGATTAGCAAGACCGCGGCAAGGCCTTGCCACCCCGTCGCCACCCCAGCTCAGCGGCCGACCCACCAACTAAACAGGTACCCACGTGGCAATACGTGGCTCCTAAGCCAACTATTCAAACACCTATGTGGTGGCATGCAGATCTTCGTGAGGACCCTGCCACCACGCCAGCAGCCTACCAGCCTACATGGCACTGCATGCCTCGTTGGCCTGGACGCGTGTCGGAGCAAGGCGAAGCGGCAACGGATAGGACGGGCTTTGTTACCGTCCCTGATAAAGCAAGAGGACACCTAAGTAGCACATTTAATGCGTTTTGTCCCATGATGTCAGGCGATAAACTCGATGATACGTCTCCGTCGTATCTACTTTGCCAAACACTTTTGCCCTTGTTTTGGACTCTAACTTGCATGATTTGAATGGAACTAACCCGGAGTGATGCTGTTTTCAGCAGAATTGCCATGGTGTTATTTATGTGCAGAAAGAAAAGTTCTTGGAATGACCTGAAACTCCACGAAGATTATTTTCAGAAATACTAAAAAAATACTGGCAAAGAATCAAGCCCAGGGGGCCCACACCCTAGCCACGAGGGTGGTGGGCGCGCCTGCCCCCCTAGGCGCGCCCCCTGCCTCGTGGGCCCCCTGGACCTCCACCAACCTCAACTCCAACTCCATATATTCGTGTTCGGGGAGAAAAAAATCAAGGAGAAAGATTCATCGCGTTTTACGATACGGAGCCACCGCCAAGCCCTAAACTCTCTCGGGAGGGATGGTCTGGAGTCCGTTCGGGGCTCCGTAGAGGGGAATCCGTCGCCGTCGTCATCATCAACCTTCCTCCATCACCAATTTCATGATGCTCACCGCTGTGCATGAGTAATTCCATCATAGGCTTGCGGGACGGTGATGGGTTGGATGAGATTTATCATGTAATCGAGTTAGTTTTGTTAGGGTTTGGTCCCTAGTATCCACTATTTTCTGAGATTGATGTTGCTATGACTTTGCTATGCTTAATGCTTGTCACTAGGGCCCGAGTGCCATGATTTCAGATCTGAACCTATTATGGTTTCATGAATATATGTGAGTTCTTGATCCTATCTTGCAAGTCTATAGTCACCTACTATGTGTTATGATCCGGCAACCCCGAAGTGACAATAATCGGGACCACAATCGGTGATGACCATAGTTTGAGGAGTTCATGTATTCACCATCTGTTAATGTTTTGGTCCGGTACTCTATTAAAAGGAGGCCTTAATATCCCTTAGTTTCCACTAGGACCCCGCTACCATGGGAGGGTAGGACAAAAGATGTCATGCAAGTTCTTTTCCATAAGCACATATGACTATATTTAGAATACATGCCTACATTACATTGATGAACTGGAGCTAGTTTTGTTCCCCGCTTATTTACTTTTCCGTTGCTATTGTTACAATCACTATAAAACCAAAAATATTACTTTTGCTACCGTCACCACTACTATCATATTACTTTGCTACTAAATACTTTGCTGCAGATATTAAGTTTCCAGGTGTGGTTGAATTGACAACTCAGCTGCTAATACTTGAGAATATTCTTTGGCTCCCCTTGTGTCGAATCAATAAATTTGGGATGAATACTCTACCCTCGAAAACTGTTGTGATCCCCTATACTTGTGGGTTATGACTCGACCACTGTACAACTTTACACCTCCTGTGTGCCACTGTGGCAGCCTGTTTGACTATAAAAGGAGGCCCGCGGCGTACTGTGAGAGGATTCGGACTTTTTGCACCCTACATGCTTTGTAGAGTCCAAGAACACCAGATAAACACAAACCAGCAGGCGTAGGGTATTACGCATCATTTGCGGCCCGAACCTGGATAAACTCCCCCGCGTTGATCTCCTAAACCCGCTCTTTTTACAGCCCCGTGCCCCCGCAACCGTAGAAGGGATTCCCCGTGATCCCATAGGTCATTCCAGAGCCCCGACACTCTTCTTCAATTTGCACAAAGTAAAATATTTCCCTTAAAGCAGCTTGTTTCTTATGAGCGGGGAGATATTTTACAGAGTAGTAAATCATATCCGGGGGACTACACACACAACCAGAAGCAAGAGAATTAAACCATAATTTAGCATCACCCTTTAATGAGAAAGGAAAGAATTTGAGAATATTGTAATAGAGAATTTTTTTCCTCATGAGCAAATAGGGTGGCTATATCATTCAATTTAGTAAGATGTGCCACAACAGTTTCATATTCGTAACCATAGAAATGATCAAATTCAACCAAAGTAATTGAATCAGGATCGACAGAGAAATCATAATCCTTATCAGTAAAAAAGATAGGTGAAGTAGCAAAATTGGGATCATATTTGATTCTAGCATTCAAGGATTTTTCTTTCAGCTTAGCTAACAGTTTCTTAAGATCTTCTCTATCATTGCAAGCAAAGAAGTCTCTAGTAGTTTCTTCATCCATAACATAACCCTCAGGTACAACAGGTAATTCATATCTAGGGGGATAATCATAATCTTCAGTTTCAAATATATCATCAGTTTCAGTAATTTCATTCTCTCTAACCCTAGCAAGTTGTTCATCAACAAATTCACCTAGTGGCACAGTATTATCAAGCAGAGAAGTAGTTTCATCATAAGCATCATGCATAGCATAAGTGGCATCATCAATAACATGTGACATATCGGAATCAATAGCAGGTGTAGGTGTCGCAAGTTTACTCAAAACAGAAGGAGAATCAACTATAGAGCTAGATGGCAGTACCTTACCTCCCCTCGTAGTTGAGGTATAGATCTTAGTTTTGTTGTCTTTCAGATTCCTCATAGTGATCAAAAATTTAAATCCCAAGTGACTCAGAGAATAGAGCTATGCTCCCCGGCAATGGCTCCAGAAAATGGTCTTGATAACCCACAAGTATGGGGGATCGCAATAGTTTTCGAGGGTAGAGTATTCAACCCAAATTTATTGATTCGACACAAGGGGAGGCAAAGAATATTCTCAAGTATTAGTAGCTGAGTTGTCAATTCAACCACACCTGAAAGACATAATATATGTGGCAAAGTATTTAGTAGCAAAGTAATATGGAAGTAACGGTAATGGTGGCAAAAGTAACAGTAGTAGTTTTGTAGCAACCGTAGCAGTGGCAACGGAAAAGTAACTTAGCAAAGATCAATATGAAAGGAGCTCGTAGGCAATGGATCAATGATAGATAATTATGTCGGATGGCATTCAGCATGCAACAGTTATAACATAGGGTGGCACAGAACTAGCTTCAATTCATCAATATAATGTAGGCAAGTATTCTGAATATAGCCATACGTGCTTATGAAAAAGAACTTACATGACATATTTTGTCCTACCCTCTCGTGGCAGCGGGGTCCTATTGGAAACTAAGGGATATTAACTCCTCCTTTTAATAGAGTACCGGACCAAAGCACTAGCACTTAGTGAATACATGAACTCCTTAAACTACGGTCATCACCAGGAAGTGTCTCAACTATTGTCACTCCGGGGTTGCCGGGTCATAACACGTAGTAGGTGACTATAACTTGCAAGATAGGATCAAGAACACAAATATAATCATGAAAACATAATAGGTTCAGATCTGAAATCTTGGCACTCAGGCCCTAGTGATAAGCATTAGGCATAGCTAAGTCATAGCAACATCAATCTTAGAACATAGTGGATACTAGGGATCAAACCCTAACAAAACTAACTCGATTACATGGTAAATCTCATCCAACCCATCACGGTCCAGCAACCCACGATGAAATTACTCACGGACGGTGGTGAGCATCATGAAATTGGTGATGGAGGATGGTTGATGATGATGATGGCGATGGATTCCCCTCTCTGGAGCCCCAAACAGGCTCCATATCTGCCGTCCTGAGGAAGAACAGGGCTTGGCGACGGCTCTATATAATAAAATGCGATAAATCCTTCTCTTTGATTTTTTTTCTCCACGAACGTGAATATATGGAGTTGGAATTGAGGTCGGTGGAGGTCCAGGGGGCCCACAAGAATGGAGGGTGCGCCCCAAGGGGTGGGCACGTCCCCACCCTTATGGCCAGGGTGTGGGCCCCCTTTGGTTGATTTTTTCACCAATATTTTTTATTAATTCCAAAAATCATCTTCGTGAAGTTTCATGTCATTCCAAGAACTTCTATTTCTTCCCAAAAATAACACCACGGAAATTCTGCTGAAAATAGCGTCAATCCGGATTAGTTCCATTCAAATCATGCAAGCTAGAGTCCAAAACAAGGGCAAAGGAGTTTAGAAAAGTAGATACGATGGAGATGTGTAAGTTATTAGGAGCCCCGGAGAAGCGAGCGCCATGACCACCTGGCGAGGCATGGTCCGCGCACTCAAGCACTCCATGGCAGGCACACCTGAGGTTCCTGCCTTGCGTCCCTCCGTATTAATCACGTGATGCCTCGAGCCGCTCTTGCTCTTGTTGTGATCCCACAATGCCCGGGAGACCCACCCAATGTCCACATGATCCTCCATCGGCAGACGCTATGAGAGACAAAGTTCATTTCCTATGCTCCTTGTTGGGTCAACACTCTTACTTGAAGAAAGCTATAACTAAACCATGTGCACTTGCAGCCTATCACTAGCGCATCGCATATCTCTGGTATCTCTCTCCCTGTTGTGTCACGAATGTGTTCCCTTACTTGGTTACTCTTGCGGTCTTGCCTTGCCTTCAACGTCGTCGATAATATCATTCATGTGCAATTACCTGACCCCTTATGTTAATCCCTGATTGAATCCCCTAATTACCTTGATGTGTTGTTATTTTTGCATCTTGCGATATCGTTTTTCCAATGTCACAGAAGTTATATGCTAACAATTTGGATTTCAGCTTTGGCATGTTTCAATCCTCGCACCACATCATTAGGTTCTTACAATTTCCTCCAGGGCTCCATGCCCAACCCACATAACGTGGGGTTATCCTACATGATGTTCATTATGTTTTTGCCACTTCTCCCATGGATATGTTCATAGACGAGTGAGTGTCTGTATCTTTTGTCATCCCACCAATGCATGTTTATAGTTCTTTATTTCTAAACTATTAGCAAATTGTGTTATCTGATCTCCTATATCACCGTTGTAGATCATCTCCATTCTCTCTATCATTCACTTACTTTTCTTACGTACTTTTACTTTTAGTAACCTTTCACCCAAACTATTTCAACCTTTCATAACCTGCTTTGCTTTAGTCCTCGACAAACTTGCAGGCACTCTTTGTATATCTCCACGAGAGACAAATTCCATTTCATGTGCTCCCTATTGGATCGACACTCTTATTTCCAAAAAGATATAACTAAACCATGTGCACTTGCAGGAATCACCGACATATGGTGTTGTCTCTGGTATCTCTCTCCCTGTTGTGTCTTGAACATGTTCCCTTACTTGGCTACTCTTGCAGTCCTAACTTGCCTTCAATGTCCTTAAGAATTCCACTCATGGGAAATTAACTAGCCCCTTATGTCAATCCCTGATTAAATCCCCTAATTACCATGATGTGCTGTTATTTTTGCTTCTTGCGTGATCTTTTCCCACTCTTGCAGAAGTTATATGCTGACAATTAGGATGTCATCTTCGGCTTATTTCAATCCTCGCACCGTATCATCGGGTTCTTCCTAATTCCTCCAAGACTCTATTTCTGGCCCTCATAACATGAGGTTATCATACATGATGTTCATTACATTTTTTTCCACTTCTCCTATGGATATGTTCATAGATGAGTGAGTGTCTGTATTATTTGCCATCCCATCGATGAATCTTTATCATTTTTTCTTTCTGGACCATTATCAAATTGTGTTATCGGATTTCCCGTATCACTATTGCAGCCTTGGGTTCATCACATGAAATCGTGCAACCAAGATATTCTAAGTAATATGAAGAGCATGTTCTACTATTTTCGGGATTTTTTCCCCAAGTGTTTTGTGAGTGCAATTTCTTTCGGTACAGCCAACCACAATCCAGGCAAGTGATTTTTTTCACTCCCTCTTAGTCTAAAGTGTGAGAATAGTCATATAGTATTAATTTGCTTCATCGAGCATATTTTTAATGTAAAAAGCATACCTCAATAAATCATTTATTGATTCCAATCTCTAATTTGCTCTCTCTCAAAATAACATAGAAATATCTAAGTAGGCAAAATCTATAGGCAAGATACAACTTGCAGTAAATGTCTAAGCCTTTTAGAAATAGTTCTAATGCCATAATAAACACTTGAATTATTTGTTTGTCTTTAGTTCTAGAGTATTTTTCAACATACACCAATGTTTCCTTTGCAACTACATCCTTCGTTCCTAAATATAGGAATAGCGGTAGTAAGAGTAAAAGGGTTTATGTTAATCTTGATGCCTTCAATGTTCAAAGCATATCACATGTGGCTCCTCATATAGTGGCGGAGCTAGCATTTGACAACAGGGTGGTTACTCTAAATTTTTAATAAGCAATATAACATGTGAATGTTCTAATTAATTAAAAATATTACAAATAAATATAGGCTTCTTTATGCAAAACAAAGATTTAATTGAGAATGTTAGTGTGTTTGTAAGACTATATTGATCATCTTTGTAATATTGGTAACTGGTTAGAATGTTCACATGTCATACTCCTTATAAAAAAATTAGGGTGGACCATCCTATTGTCAAATGCTAGCTCTGCCACTGTAATTTGGTGTACTTGCTTCTAAAATTGGTATTGATTCTACCGGTGGCGACAACAAATGTTGAAGAGCAAAAATACTATGTTTCTGGCCTATGCTTTTGCATTGTCATGAAGGTATCGATTATATCACCTTCATTCACCTCGGAGAAAGCACCCCTCTTAATGTATGTGACTAGCAAATCATCCAAAAGACTATCACCCATCTTATTTCTCAACTTGCTCTTGACTAAACTAACGGCAGAAAATGCTCTCTCAACATTCGTCCTTGCCACTAGTAGAATCAATAACAATTTTAGAAGGAAGTACACCAAATTATGAACTATACCAATTTGGGAGGAGGGCATACATTTGAATCAAAAGTTGAAAAGGATACATGTCGTGGGAATAGGTTCGACAATAGTGTATGGGGGTACTAATTAGAGGGTAGAGTCTAGTTACGGCATAGTTGTTACGCTCGGATTTACGAGTTCGGGGCCCTCGCGGAGGAGGTAATAGCCCTACTTCTTGGTGCTCAGGAGCTTGATTGAATGGATTGTATAGTTTACAAGAGATTGTGAGCCCTTGTTATGGAGCCAGGGTGGCTTTATATAGAGTACGCCTAACCCCTAATGAATGCCGCCATGACCAAGGGTTAAAGGGAGGTTTTAAGGGTGACAGTTACTGGTAACATCTGTATTAACTACACTTGATGAGGATCGACGCATGTACTGACCGTTGCGGTCTTGGGGAGGCTCTTGCTCTTCCTGTTTGAGTGGAGTCTGGTACTCTAAGTGAGATGAGCTGGTCGAGTGGACTGTGAGACTCCGAGTGGTTGCTATCTTCCGAGTGATACTCAGGTTGCAGTATTTAAGAATGGTTACTTGGCCTGGGGGGCAGTATGCAGTGCATGGTGTCCTTGGGTAGGGTATGTAGGTTAGGCCTATGACCCTATCCCTAGTACATGTCCTCATCATTAGCCCCCGAATCTTCCAAGGTTAAGCGAAGAGAGCCAGGACAAACTTTTGAGTGAGTTGAGCGCTACGGGGGCGCTTATGAACTCTCCAGGATCATTCATTGACTGTATCCTCACGAGTTGCCTCAACTGATTCTTGGACTTCACAATGCTCGAGTAAAACATGACGTCTGTATATCAGGTGTCGGGCCGAACTCGAGCATTTTGGAAGGACTTCAAGAGGTGAGCAATCGGATTGCGGGAATCCCGAATTTTGCTGGATTTGAAACCAGAGATGTACACGCGCAAACAGTTGCGACACGGTGAGTGGGGAAAGTGGGGCGTGAATCTTCGATTTTTGCCTCACTTTTCGCCATGTATCGCTTAATCTCCGCCGGAGGGATTTGGGGGAAACCCTTGGGCCCAGGAGCCAACAGCGCAGATTTGTGGACGGAGAGACCGGTAGTATAAAGGTTGACGCAACAGAGAAGGAGAGAGAATCAAATCCCCTCATCCCCATCCCTTCTAGTCTTCCCATCTTCAGCTCCGCTTAGACTCTGCGTGAACCGGCTTAGTGTCGGCGAGCTCTGAGGAGATGGTGAAAGACAAGACATCGAACCTGGAGCACGCGAAGAAGGAGAAGAAGACGAAGAAGGCATCGAGTTCCAGAGTCACGCCCCCGCATGGATGGATCCCAGGCTACTGGCTCCCGCCGACGACCATGGTGGAGGACATCGGCGGGCTCGTCATCGATGGGCTGGTGTGCGGCGGGACCTGGAGGCTGCCAGAGGAGGGGGAAATCGAGCCCGTGCTGCGTCCCGAAGAGTGTGTGCTCCTCGTCACCCACGTGGAGAGAGGTTTCTCCATGCCACCTCATCCTTTCCTCCACGGCTTTTTGAACTTTTACAGTGCTCAACTCCATCATCTTCACTCGAATGCTATATCATACCTTGCCGCGTTCATTTCCATGTGTGAGAACTTCTTAGGCTACCAGCCGCACTGGGGATTGTTCAAGCATTTCTTCATGTGTTGCTCTCAGTCGGTTAAGAAGGCTGACCCAGAGGGGGAGACAACCCACGCGACATAGCTGTGCGGTGGCTTAGGTATCCATATGAGAGGTAGGAGTGTGTTCCCCAACAAGACCTTTCCTGAGTCCGTTAGGGCTTGGCAGTCGACCTGGTTTTACTGTAATGACATCCCCTATGCCGGTTCGTTGACTGGTCTTCCCCCTTACACTTCGGAGAGGGTTAGCACTCCTCCATCACAGACGGGGGACAAGGAAGAAATGACTGAGGTGGGAATCTTGGTGGCTGCTGTAGTCGGACTGATTCAGGGCGGAATCATGGGTCTGGATCTGCTGGAGGTCTCCCTCAGTCAGCGGATCCTACCACTGCAGGAGTGGACCCATCCTGTGTGGCGGTACACCAGGCCAAACGACCCCACCCGAGTGCACCTGAGGATGTCGACAAAGAGATCCTGGAGCAATGGCTGAAGTGCATCACCGGAGCCCGTGACAACCCTCGGGGATCAAGGCAAATCCCGCCCTTTGATGACTTGCACCAACCAACAGAGGCGCGACACGATTTTCCGAGTGAATTATTTTTGCTCTGATCATCCGAGTGAATTGACTTAATTGACTGGTTTTGATCTTTGTGCTTGGCAGGATTTTCCGAAGATGGTTTCGCATGTGACGAACAGAGGACAACTCACTAGGAATGTGGAGAGTGACCGCGGAAGCGTCGAGGACAGCTATGCTAAGGGCAAAAAGGACGGCAGCGACGACTTGGATGGGAGTGATGAGGTCAAGTCTTCCCCATCCGCAGGGGCGCGCATCGAACACTGCTCCAAGAAGACCCGGGATCCGAGTGCTTGCCAGAGAAAGACTGTAGCCTCGAGCGCTAGGAACCCGAAGTGCACTCGGACATCGACGCCCGAGACGACGAAGAAGACCGCCAAGCAGCTCAAGATCGCCTCGCCCAAACCTCAGAAGGCTCTGAGATCAAGGTCGTCGTTCCCATCACCTTGACATGAGTGTCACACTTCTCTCGTCTACCACTGTGAACTTTCTATTTTTTATGACCAAGTGAAATTGTGTACCAGGTCTGCCCCGTCGACAATGTCGGCCATGTAGATCGACATGGACCGCGCTGATGCAGATACGGTGGATGCAGCTACCTCCTGGAAAGGTAATGATGGTTTCCTCTTGGCTCAATCTAACCGTTCGATTGGACTATTAAGTGAACTGAAAACATCGAGTGGATGCAGCGCATGTGGATATCATCCATGTTGCAAACGACAATGAAGAACTGCCGCGGAAGGACGCCAAGAAGGGGAGCAAAACTCCCACTACTGCATGCGCCACTGCTCAGAAGGCGCCACCAAGCAATGCGCCTCGCGCCCCACCTGTGCCTGATGTGACTTTGTACTAGGGGCAGGGGGACCCTTCTTGAGTTGGCGCCAACCCCGTCGTGACTACGTCGACTACTCTACCTCTGGCGTCGACTCCTCCGGCTCTAGCGTTGGCTCCTCCTCTCAACATATTCAGTCTGCATCATGTGCCAGAGGACCAAACTGGAGCCAGCAAAGAGACGATGATCCAGCCTGAGCTGATGACCCAGTGTCTGAAGGAGGTGTGCAATGCTAGCAAGGTGGCGTGCGACGCTAGTGCAACTCTCCAAACAAATGTCCGAGCAAGTGCCATCATGAGTTAATCTCTAATTGATTTTTCTTGTTTTGGTATACCCACTGAGGGTGTATGTCCTGTGGGGGCATGCCGAGTGCACCCACAGGGTGTAGTCCCGAGACTGCCGCCATTGAATGTTAGTAATCGGTGGGAGTCTTAGAACTTGATGTGTTTCCGAATTTTCTCTTCCTATTATGTGTGTGTTGGCCATCACTGGGATTAGGCGGACCGTTCTAAGTGGATACCATTCTAGTGGGACATGCTGAGTGCACCCACTAGGTGTAGTCCTCGAGACTGACGTTGATTACTTGTAATCGGCGGGAGTCTGATAGAACCATACAAGTGAGTCTTCTTTTTTAGCTCATCAACATGAGTCACTCTCTAGTGGGGGCACGCTGAGTGCACCCACTCGGTGTAGTCCCCGAGACTACCATTGACTACGGGCAATTGGCAGAGGACTGGTAGAACTGATATCTTATCGGTCGACCGAGTGGTTTGCGCTTGCGACTCGTTTCTAAGGACATCTCAGGATCGGGTATTGATCGAGCTTGTTCCTCTCTGACTTGAAGGTTAGAGGGTTCCTTAGGATCTGGTACTGATCAAGCTTGTTCCTCCCTGAATTAGAGGTCAGGTGGTACCTTAGGATTTGGTGTTGGTCAAGCTTGTTCCTCCATGACTTGGAGGTCAGGTGGTACCTTAGGATTGGTATTGGTCAAGCTTGTCCCTCCCAGACTTAGAGGTCGGGTGGTACCTTGGGATTTGGTATTGGTCAAGCTTGTTCCTTCCAAGAGTGCGGGTCTAACTTGTTCCTTCCAGGAGTGTTGTCCTAACTTGTTCCTTCCAAAAGTGCTGGTCTTTATATACTCGGTGCATTTTTATCATTGATTGACTCAATTCTTCGTCTTTTGCCTCAGAAAACGTGTGAGCTCATGGCTCAGTATGCATCACTGGAGAAGAGGACAAACCAACTCCGAGTGGATCTAGAGGTGGAGAGGAGGAACACGGCCCACGTGCAGGCAGAAGTAAAGACCATGGGAGGTACGTTTCAGCAACTGAGTGTTCTGCATTCACCTTTTTCCCTTCTTTGAACCAAGTGACTCCACTTGAACATATGTGTGTATTGAAAACCATCGACTCCAAGTGTGGCTCAGGACTTCTATTTCTTTAGAAACTATGAAACAGGCACTCGTCGACAAGGACAACGAGCTGGCTGGAGCGCAGAATGTGGCGAAGGAGAAGACCAAGGCTGCCGAGAAAAGCTAGCCTCAGTTGCGAAACTTGAGGAAGAGAACAAGGCACTAAGGGCAGCTGCTGAGGAGGCAAAAGTGTAGATAGTTGTGCTCAAGAAGCGGCAAGATGAATGGTACGACAAGCTCAAGACCCAAGCGAGTCCCTTCGACCAAGAGAAGAAAACTTTAGGCGAGAAGATTGCTCAGCTTACTCAAGAGAGGGATTCTCTAGAGCAATACATAGAAGTCTTCCTCGAGGAGATGTACACTAAGCTTGCAGGTATGTTCGAGAGAACTTTACTTCTAGGTGAACTCTCTCTTATTCCCGAGTGAATTTTGGACATGCTGATTTGGGTCTTGTTCTGGTTTGCAGAATACTGTCACGACTTAGAGGTGGAAACTGATAAGATCGAGAGGGACTTGGACCCTACCAAGTCACTCGTCAGGGATAAAGCAGCTTTGGGTATCCTAAGGCTCGAAGCTTGCCTCGACGATTCTCTGGGGTACATCGTCCGCCTTGCGAGGCGAGATGGGGAGGATCGACAAAGAGTTGTGGCCAGAAGACACTCTTCATACTGGTCTGGAGATGATGATGGCCCGCCTTAACGAAATTCCTCGCCAAGTGCAAGCATGGAAGAAGTCTGCCACCCGCTGTGGAGACAACGAGGCGATCTCCCTTATTCGAGTCCATTGTAGAGAGGTCGAGGAGGAAAACTGAAGTCTCTCTAGGTTGCCAATACAAAGAAGCTCAAGTCTGAGAACTTCATGGATACGTTCATTGAGGCGGCCACTCTGATTGTAGATGGCATCGACTTGGACACCTTCATGGAGTCGGCCAGCCCCTGAGATTCATGAGAAAAACATTAATCTTTACCATTTGCCATGGTATGCCAAGTGAATTTGTATCTGTTAAACTCTTTCAGGCTCTGGGCCCGAGTACTCGCACTTGCTTTTAAACTTCTGTAGTTATCCAAATGCTTTCCATTGAGTTTTTTAAATGTCTGAAACTTCAGGCAAAAGTTGGTTCTCCGCTAAGTCTCTGAGTGAGAGGAACGGTTGCCACTTGGAATGGTTTTTTAACTTCGGCGAAAGCTAGTTCGCAGCTAGGCCCCCGAGTGAGAGGAACGCTCGTCACTCGGAGTAGTGTTTTAACTTAGGCGAAGGCTGGTTAGTAGCTATGTCTTCAAGTGAGAAATGCTCGTCACTCGGAGTGGTTTTTTAACTTAGGAAAAGGATAGTTCGCAGGTAAGCCCCCGAGTGAGAGGAACGCTCGTCACTCGGAGTGGTTTTTTAACTTAGGAAAAGGTTGGTCCGCAGCTAAGCCCCCGAGTGAGAGGAACGCTTGTCACTCAGAGTAGTGTTTTAACTTAGGTGAAGGCTGGTTCGCAACTAAGCCCCCGAGTGTGACGAACGCACATCACTCGGACTAGTGTTTTGACTTAGGCACAGGCTGGTTCGTAGCTAAGCTCCCAAGTGTGAGGAACGCTCGTCACTCGGAGTGGTTTTTTTAACTTAGGCGAAGGCTGGTTCGTAGCTAAGCCCTCGAGTGAGAGGAACGCTCGTCACTCGGAGTAGTTTTTTGACTTAGGTGAAGGATGCACTACAAAAAAAAGACACATCCGTGACATTTTGGGCCAAACGGATTTTTTTCTGTCATACATATGACACTTCTATGACGATAATTGTGAGAAAACCCGGTATCATCATAGATGTGGTGGGATCCTACTTCTATGACAAAAATCATGACAGAAAATGGGCTTTTCGTCCTGGGCGGGCCGGAGACGCAGCTGCATGACATTCTTTGGGCCGTCCATGACGGAAAAAACTGTGGTAGAAGCGAGGGGGGGGATTTCGGGGAGTTCCCGGTTACGGTGGGAGGTGGGGGGCCGAGCGATGCGCGTTTCTCTCGTACACGTACGCTCGTGTGTGCGAGGCGTTGGCTCTAACTGAACCCGAGCGAGGTGTTGGGCTCTAACTGAACCCGAGCGATTGCACTGCAGGCTACGCGTTACTGAACCCGAGCGATCGATCGATGGTTGTTAACTGAACCCGATTGAGCGATTCATTCGCTACTGCTGCTAACTGAAGCCGATCGATGGGATGAACAGTGAGCGTTGCGGGGGGTTTGGATGAACAGTGAGCGGTGGCGTTGCCTCTGGATGAACAGGACCCCGTGGTGTGGTGGAGGGCTGGATGAACAGTAGACGGTGGAGGGGTGCCCGTGGAGGGGTGGATGAACAGGACCCCGTGGTGTGGAGGGCTGGATGAACAGTAGACGGTGGAGGGGTGGTTGAACAGGACCCCGTGGTGTGGAGGGCTGGATGAACAGCAGACGGTGGAGGGGTGCCCGTGGAGGGGTGGTTGAACAGGACCCCGTGGTGTGGAGGGCTGGATGAACAATAGACGCTGGAGGGGTGGTTGAACAGTAGCCGATGGAGTAGCGCACGGTGGAGGCTGGATGAACAGGAGCCCGTGGATGAAAAGTCGCTGGTGGAGGCTGGAGGAGGTCGACAGTGGATGAACAGTAGCTCGTGGAGGCTGGAGGGGGTCGACGGTGGAGATGAACAGTATCCCGAGGAGTCCCGTTTTGCGGTACGTCGCACCCCTCCCGATGAACAAGACCCCCGTTTCGACCGTAGCGCTCCAGCACAAGTCCGTTTCCTCTGTTTTGCGGTACGCCACACCCCTCCCGATCAACAGGACCCCCGTTTCGACCGTAGGAGGTCCGTTTCCTCTGTTTTTCGGTACGCCAGACCCCTCCCGATGAACAGGATCCCGTTTCGAACGTGGACGGTCGAACACAAGGCCGTTTCCTCCGTTCTGCGGTACGCCAGGCCTCGTTTCCATCGCCTGTTCCGTCCAAGCCCTCCCGATAAACACGACGCATTCCGTTTCCTCCCCATGAACACGATGCATTCCGTTGCCTCCCCACGAACATGACGACAACGTTGTTTCTCTGTTCCGACCCAACCATGTACACGAGCCCTGGCCGTACATATGCGCGAGTAGGCGTTCGAGACCCCGCCCATATGTACACATACGTGGCCGTATTTTCTTTCTTGCACCCTGGCCGCTGTACGTACGTGTACATGCTATGTGCGCGCCTCTACTATGACACGTGCGCGCCTCTACTACGACACGTGGGCGCCTCTACATCGACCAGTATGTATGTACACGTTCGCGACCAGAATGACAACGCTACGTACGCTTCGACCAGGTGGGTCCCGACTGTCAGGCACTTCCTTGCCTGCGAAGATGTAGCTGGTGGGTCCCAGCAGTCAGGGGGGCGAAATACTGTGGCCCGTCCTATGGGTCCCGATGTCAGTTGGAGGAATAATTATTTTTGCACGTAATAAGGAGGCACTTCCTTGCTGTGGTGGTGGACCCAGTTGTCAGCCTCTCCACGTACAGTCCATGTCCGATGGAAGTCGTTCTTGACCACGTTGACCACGCTGCGCCGAGAGCACCAGAGCGATGGATGATGGCGAGGCCTAGTAAGGGGAAGATACGGAGCCGGGGAAGACGCGGCAGTGGATGCCCACGCGTAGAGGAGTACGAGGGTTCACTGGTTCGCTGCAGTGTGAGGCTGCCGTCGCCGCAGAATAACAGGGGGTGTGGGTGAGTAGAGGGATGGCCTGGCCAGCGGTGGGAGTAGTAGGGGCGGTGAGGCCTCCGCCGCATCGCAGCCGGCCATGGGAGGCAGGAGCACGAGGCACGACTAGCACTGGTTTGGGCAGTTGGAGCAAGAAGACCAGAGGTTGAAGAAGCACTACGGCCGTTGGATGGACATCGTACGGTCACTGGAGCTAGAATCGTGCATATTGACTAAGTTGACAAAGCCCTCCATCCCCGTCAACTTAGTAGGCCCACAAGTCAGCCTGCCACTATACTGGGTCCCAGCTAACAGGGGGAGTATTCATTTTTTTTGTGCGTAATAAGGAGGCACTTCCTTGCGTGCGAAGATATAGCTGGTGGGTCCGAGCTGTCAGCGGAGGTAACGTTTTTTTCGCGAAATACAGAGGCCCTTTCGGTGGGTCCCCGATGTCAGGTGGAGGAATCATTATTTTGCGCGTAATAAGGAGGCATTTCCTTGCGTGTGGCCGTGGACCCAGCTGTCGGCCTCTCCACGTAAAGTCCACTTCAAATGCATGTCGGTCGTTGACCATGTTGACCAGGCCGCGCCGAGAGCACCAGGGCAGTGGACAACGGCGAGGCCTAGGAAGGGGACGACAGGAAGGCAGGGAAGACTCGGCAGTTGTTTCCCACGCGGAGGGGAGTACGACTGTACGAGGGTTTACTGGTTCGTCTACCGTCGCCAGAGAATAACAGCAGGTGTGGGTGAGTAGAGGGATGGCTAGGCCAGCAATGGGAGTACGGTCGGGCGGCGAGGCCTGCGCGGCAGCACAACCGGCCGCGAGGAGGAGGGAGCAGGCAGTCCCGCCGGCGCTTGTCCCACCGGAGTCTGGAGCAGGAAGAGCAGAGATTGAAGAAGCACGACGGACGTTGGATGGACATCCAACAGTCAGTGCTTGTGTGTCAACCTTTTTTTAGGAAAGCCTCAAATCTGTGGAAAACAGCATACAACCCATCTGCCATTATTTCTAATAATTTACAACCCATTTGCTAATTCTTAAGGTTTTTTTGGAGCCCGCATTCTTTTTGTTAGCATTACAGCCCATATTGTGGCAACTGTTAAAAAATTATACGAAATTTTGCATATTTCGGTGCGGTCCAAACTGTTTTTAATCCTGAAATTTCGACTCACATTCAAACTGATTTTAAAAATAAATGTATATCAATATAAAATCCAACAAATTCTCCATGCATAAAATTTAATGTAATTTAAAATCTTGAAATGAAAAAAAAGATATTGAAACTAATTGCCTGTTTGATGTGTTTTAAAAATGTACAACCCATTTCTCATTACTGATGGGCCATTTTCTCGGCCAGCCGAATGAAAGCTCTCCCCGTCTTGAAAGAATTGCAGCCCAACAGGCCTGACAAAGCGACTTACTTGGCAAATCACAAAAAAACTGGGCTGTGGCCGTGGACCCAGCTGTCGGCCTCTCCACGCACAGTACTCTTCCGATGGAAGTCGTTCCTTGACCACATTGACCACGCCGCACGGAGAGCACCACGGCGGTGGACGACGGCAAGGCCTAGGACGGGGACGACATGGCAGTGGAAGCCTGCACGGATAGGCCTATGAGAGTTCACTGGTTCCGCTGCGGTGTGAGGCTGCCGTCGCCGCAGGGCCTGACCAGCGGTGGGAATAGTAGGGGGCGGCGAGGCCTCTGCGGTAGCACAGCCAGCCATGGGAGGCAGGAGCATGCGGCACGACCGGAGCTACTTTGGGCGGCTGGAGCAAGAAGACCAGAGGTTGAAGAAGCACTACAGCCGTTGGATGGACATCGTACGGTCACTGGAGCTAGAATCGTTCGTATTGACTAAGTTGACAAAGCCCTTCGTCCCTGTCAACTTAGTAGGCCCACAAGTCAGCCTCCCAGCAGGGTGGGTCCCAGCTAGCCGGGGGAGTATTCATTTTTTGTGCGTAATAAGGAGGCACTTCCGGTGGGTCCGAGCTGACAGCGGGAGGAACGTTTTTTCGCCAAATACGGTGGCCCGTCCGGTGGGTCCCAACAGTCAGGGGAAACAATTTTTTTCGCAAAATACTAGTGGCCCATCTGGTGGGTCCCCGCTGTCAGGTGGAGGAATAGTTATTTTCCGCGTAATAAGGAGGCACTTCCTTGCGGCTGCCGTTGACCCAGCTGTCAGCCTCTCCACGTATAGTACTCTTCCGATGGAAGTCGTTCGTTGACCACATTAACCACGCCGCGCCGAGAGCACCACGGCAGTGGACGACAACGAGGCCTAGGAAGGGGACGACGCGGAGCCGTGCAAGACGCGGCAGTGGATGCCCACGCGGAGAGGAGTACGAGCGTTCACTGGTTCAGCTGCGGTGTGAGGCTGCCGTCTCCATAGAATAACAGGGGGTGTGGGTGAGTGGAGGGATGGCCTGGCCAGTGGTGGGAGTAGTATGGGGGCGGTGAGGCCTCCGCGGTAGCACAGCCGGCCACGGGAGGCTGGAGCAGGCGGCACGACCGACGCTGCTTTGGGCGGCTGGAGCAAGAAGACCAGAGGTTGAAGAAGCACTATGGCCATTGGATGGACATCATACGGTCTATGGAGTATTGACTAAGTTGACAAAGCTCTCCGTCCCTGTCAACTTAGTAGGCCCACAAGTCAGCCCAACAATATGGTGGGTCCCAGCTAGCAGGGGGTATTCATTTTTTGGGCGTAATGAGGAGGCATTTCCTTGCGTGCGAAGATATAGCTGGTGGGTCCGACCTGTCAGCGGGGGGAACATTTTTTTCGTGAAATATAGAGGCCCTTCCCATGGGTCCTAGCTGTCAGGTGGAGGAATCATTATTTTGCGCGTAATAAAGAGGCATTTCCTTGCGTGCGGCCATGGACCCAGCTGTCAGCCTCTCCACGTACAGTCCAGTTCCGATGGATGTCGTTCATTGACCATGTTGACCAGGCCGCTGCACCAGGCCGGTGGACAACGGCGAGGCCTAGGAAGGGAACGACGTGGAGCCAGGGAATACTCGGCAGTTGTTTCCCATGCGGAGGAGTACGAGGGTTTACTGGTTCGTTTACCGTCGCCGGAGAATAACAGCAGGTGTGGGTGAGTAGAGGGATGGCTAGCCCAGCGATGGGAGTAAGGTGGGGCCGTGAGGCCTGCGCGGCAGCATAGCCGGCCGCGGGAGGAGGGAGCAGGCAGTCCTGCCGGCGCTTGTTTGAGAGGCTTGAGCATGAAGAGCAGAGATGGAAGAAGCATGACAGTCATTGGATGGACATCGAACAGTCACTGCTCTCGTGTGTTGACTAAGTTGACAGGGCGTTGCGTGTGCATCAACCTTTGTTTATGAAAGCATACGCGTCAACCTGTAGTAGGCGCACAAGTCAGCCTCAAATCTGTGGAAAACAGCATACAACCCATCTGCCATTATTTCTAATAATGTACATCCCATTTGCTAATTCGTAAGTATTTTTTTGGAGCCCACCTTCTTTTTGTTAGTATCACACCCCATATTGTGGCCACGGTTAAAAAGTATACGAAATTTTGCATATTTCCGTGCGGTCAACTATTTTTAATCCAGAAATATCAATTCACATTCAAACTATTTTGAAAAATAATTTATATAAATATAAAATCCAAATAATTGTCCACGCATAAAAATTAATGGAATTTAAGATCTTGTAATGAAAAAAATTGAAACTAATTCCCGGTTTGATGTGTTTTAAAAATGTACAGCCCATTTCTAGGCAAACCGAATGAAACTCTCCTCATCTTGAAAGATTTGCAGCCCAGCAGGGCCGATAAAGCAAGTAGGCCTTGTTTGGGTATTTCTTTAAAAAATAGAACTGGGCTAGCCATTTTCAGCAAGAAAAAAACACAACTGGGCTCATGATGTGGTAAACATAAATAAAACCCTGGCTAGACGGGCCACAGCCCCCGCGCACCCCCGTTGTTACCCTGATCCGTCGCTAAAACTAGTATAAATAACAACTGCTTGTTCCTCAAAAAAAATGCGCGACTTGCTGGGTCCCTGGTGTCAGCCGCTCGTAGTGTAATTCTCTCGTTTATTGACTACATTGACAATGGCGTGAGCCCCAGATGTCCAACCAATTAGGAGGAACTATATTTTTGGGCTTGTACTATAGAGGCACTTGCTTGCATACTGCCATGACGCTGGTGGGTCCCTACTGTCATCCTCTCCACGTACAGTCATCTCCTTGTTCCTCTCGGTTGTTGACGACGTTGACAATGCAAGAGGGTGGCACACCGCGCATGGCGACCGAACCAAGGCCGCAAGGCGGAGGACGACTGTGAGGCCTCGGACGAAATGAATAGGAGCCATTGAAGATGCGCCGGTCCAGTCGCAGGCGGAGGGGAGTACGAGGGTTGACTGGTTCGGGCGCGGGTGCGTGTTGGGGCTGACGTCGCCGGAGAATAACAGGACGTGTGGGGGAATAGAGGGAGGGACTGGCCAACGTTGGAGGGTACGTACGGTAGGAAGGTGGAGGCGCAGCCAGCCATGGGAGGCGGGAGCAGGAGGACCTGACGGGGTGGTTTGGTTTGGGCGATTGGAGGAAGAAGAAGACAAGAGATAGAAGATACACGACAGATGTTGGATGTCAATCCAACGGCTGGTAGGCAGAATCGTTTGTTGACTCGCTAGTAATTTGACACCATCTTGGATAGGCTATTTCCTCGCGGGTCCCAAATGTCAGAATCCAAATCTGTCATGGTCATGCAGCCTTTCCTATGAAAATTTACAGCCCATTTGATGTGCTAGTTCGAAATAAGTTTGTGGGTGCTGGTGGGGGCTAATCACTTGGCTTCTGTAATGCAAAGTGAGCTCAAGCAGCCGGCGAGAGTGATGTTATTTCGCTTGGTTTGGATTTGTTACAATATTTCACTCTAAATTAAACGAATGGCAAGCCATTTTCCTTGTTTCAAAGAAACTATGACAGTCACAGCCGAGTTGAAAAGGGCAGGAAGATCTAACTCCAGCTTATAAACTGTACAAAAGCACGAGGGTTAATTGTTCATCAGGTTTACAAAAAAACCAGATTGAAAAGGGCAACAACATCTAACTCCAGCACTGTTTTCAGCAGTCACAGTCAAATGGATCGGTCAGGTCCATAGAATGAACATCCTGAGTCATAAAATTTACTGGATTATGACCACAATATGTTGTAAATAGAAGCCCGACACATTCAGAAGCTCTTTTGCCCACCTGAAACTCCTTTTTTTGCTCTTCGACATACCCATCCGTCAAAACCATGTTGCTGATAAACTTAAGCCTGATGGACAATAGTAACCTCGCATTCAGCAGGAAGAATGTGACAAATCTTGTGTTTGCACGGTTGGCTACATATCGTTCTAGCGTTATTGTCTTCAATCGAATCTCATGAGAAGTGAGAAAATCCCGATGCTTACGAATCCACCGATTGGTTATAACTTTCTTACCCCGTCCTGTTGCCTAAATAGACATGAAGATTGAAAATAGTTAAGGTCTAAAAGAAGAGTGTCGAAAGAGAAACAACTGAACGATTAATTCTAGTACACTATATGCGGGCTTCCAATGTGCGTGAAATTTTCACCTTTATATACAACTTCTCCAGACATGGAAAGCATTGCAGCAAGCAAATAATCTTGTTCAGATCAAAACTATTCAGTTGGATATATAAGATCTTAACAGAATCCAGCACCATTGATAGGCCATCCATGGAGAAACTCTTCATTGAGCATAGAACATAATATTAGTACAAAATGTGTACTCCAAGATGATATAGAAATTATGCGCAGAAATTTAAAATGCAGCTTATGGTTACAAGTGTAGATGATAATATAAAGTACCTGAAGAACTGTGGAGCCAAACACCATATTGAAATGAGCACATAGATCATGTATTACACCCAAGGTCTCCAGTTTAGGCGCAGAGAGGACGGTTATTTGCAACGGTGAATAACTAGAATCAAGGATCAACCTTTGAAGTGAAGGGGCATCTTGGATGATGTGCTTCCTTCCGTCAAAAGAAATTCCAATTCTTACAAGGTTAGGCGACTTTATTTGGAGACAACCAATTCTAACTGTGAAAACAAGCACCAAGCACTCCAACCCAGGGCAACTCAAGTGGATGATGATGTGCAATGAGGCCTCCGATATAGGAACCCGCACAAGTGAAAGTTTCTTGAGAAATGGGAGTCGAAGGTTTAGTACCAGATTGTCTGGTAGGTAGCACTGCACAAAGGTGGCGGTGTGGAGAGAGGACGAAAACCCCTAGATGGACATCGGTGCTGAGGGCACAAGTTCATGGCGTTCGGTATGTGGTATGTGATTTTCAGGGGAATAGTAGAACTCAAGTAGCTGTAGTTTTGTGAATTTAGGGGATTCCAGCCAGGCGTCCACCGTGCAGGGCATGGTATGCTTGCTCAGGTAGCATGAGGGGATGCAGAGGCTTTGAACGGAGCCCTGGTGGGAGGAGATGATGGCTCTGGGGATTTCAAAATCATTGAAGAGAGATAACTGACGACAGTTGACATTAAGGGGAACGGCGCGCCATAGAGGGCGCCACAGAATTGACAGGACTTGGGTGTGCCAGCATACCTTGGTGGGGAGAAGCAAGATGATCTCCCCAAGGATGGCATCCGGGAGATCGCTGATGCGGTCCACCCGAGATTCTACGGGTTCCTGGGATCCGGTGGGGGCGGGGTCGCCTCTTCTCCCTGCGCTGCCGGGTGCGGGATCTACAACAGGCGTCGCTGCTGGCGGGAGCCTCATCTTCTTGGCGCTGGGGTCAGACGACTCCATTTTCCTCGAGGCCGTCGCGTTGCGCTCATGGATTTGAGCAGAGTAACGAATGACGAGCCTAGTTGTAGTGCGAGCGAAGAAGAAGGGGAGCTGGGGGTTTTCCGTAGGAGTGAGGAAGAAGGGGAGCTGGGGTTTTCTGTAGGAGTGAGGTGAGGAATTTGGGGGTATGAGTGGAGCGAGCTGACGTGAGGTGGGTGGGAGCGAGGAGAAAGAAGGGCACCCAGGTTTTTGAATTGATTTTACTATTTACTAGTGTGGATGGGTTGTTTTGTCTTGGGACCCGAGAAACAATTACTACTACTACAGTGGAGACACTCTAAAGCTACCCAGAAAAACAATTACTACTAGTACAGTGGAGACACTCTACCGCTTCTGGCTCCTCCTAGGTCATTGAGACGTCTCCCTCTAATGAATGCCATTATACTTTTGTTCACCGACATGCGGGCCATGCAGCGCGCGGGCCCAAATGCCATCCACCAAATTAGAAGGCAATATGCAGGTGGAGAGTCACCCCGGTCGTAGCGCGGCAATAACGAGCCGTCGTATCACAAAACCCCACCTCCCCGCAGTCTAAGTTTGACGGACGAAGCAACCATCATTTCACTCTTCGCTGAAGCCCCTTCTCCCTCACCGTCTTCAACAAAGGCAACACTTGCATCTGCCACTGTTCTTCTCTCCAAACGAAGGGAAGGTAAGCGGATATGTGATGTTGATATATTTTCGTTCAGAGGAAAAAAAAGAACTTTTGCAAAGCAGTAACCGATCATCACTCTCTTTTTTGTTTCATTGTCATTGCGATTGTGTTTTCCTTTCAGTGGACTCCTAGTATTCGTCAGTTTCATGATGGACCAAGGAGAACCAGGCAAAGATCTGCCGATATTGGAGCAGACGCGGGAGGCTGATCCCCACGAGACAGAGAGCTCCAAGAAGATGGAGGCAACCACCGAGGCGCTCCCAGATACTGAGATGGTCAACGCCCTATTTGAGGT